>NC_042963.1:22248673-22538673 GCF_901001165.1 Salmo trutta | reverse complement strand
CAGTCAAGTTCAAGCAAAGTATCACCGGCCACATCCGGTGATGATGCGTTTTGAGATGTGGCTGGTAACACTTGGCTTCTTGAACTCCAATATCTTTCAAACTTGACTGCTAACACGCAAAACATGTTGTGATTTTATCAACAGCGGACTAATGAAAAAAAAGACCAAAAGATAGTAAGTGGAGTTCTCCTTTAAGTGCCCAGACTCAAGCAATGAATTAATGAAGCAATGAATCACTGATGTATTAATATCGGATACACAGTGAGCACCAACACTTACACAGCACTTTGTTTAATTTAAAATAATGTTAAACTGATGTTAAAGAACAGACTGTCATCTTTAATTTGAAGGTATTTTCATCCATATCGGGTGAACCATTTAGAAACTACAGCACTTTTTGTACATAGTCCCATTTTAGGGGACCAAAAATATTGGGACAAATTCACT
This sequence comes from Salmo trutta, assembly GCF_901001165.1. NCBI lineage: Eukaryota > Metazoa > Chordata > Actinopteri > Salmoniformes > Salmonidae > Salmo > Salmo trutta. The sequence goes on along the minus strand of NC_042963.1, from coordinate 22,538,226 downwards.
TATGGTGTATTATAGTCAAAAGTTTAGTATTTGGTCCCATATTCCTAGCACACAATGATTACATCAAGTTTGTCACTCTAAACTTGTTGGATGCATTTGCTGTTTGTTTTGTTTGTGTTTCAGATTATTTTGTGCCCAATAGAAATTAATGTCATTTTGGAGTCACTTTAATTGTAAATAAGGACAGAATATATTTCTACATTCATGTGGATGCTACCATGATACCAATGATACCAGGCCTTTTTTCCTGTGCCAATCAAATTGGAACAACATTGTTTGTTATCAAAACAATAATAAGCGTCCTGGGATTAGTTTAAAACGACCCGCGACATGGTTTGTGAAATTACTCGGGGAAAAAATATAAACGCAACATGTAAAGTGTTGGTCCCACTTTACATGGTCCCGTGAGCTGAAAAAAAGATCCCAAAAATGTTTCATATGCACAAAAAGCTTATTTCTCAAAAATGTTGTGCACAAATTTGTTTATACCACGTGTATGGGGTCATGTGGGCGAGCGGTTTGCTGATGTCAACGTTGTGAACAGAGTGCCCCATGGTGGCGGTGGGTTATGGTATGGGTAGACATAAGCTACGGACAACGAGCACAATTGCATTTTATCGATGGCAAAGTGAATGCACAGAGATACCGTGAGGAGATCCTGAGGCCCATTGTCGTGCCATTCATCCACCGCCATCACCTCATGTTGCATGATAACGCATGGCCCCTTGTCACAAGGATCTGTACACAATTCCTGGAAGCTGAAATGTCAGTTCTTCCATGGCCTGCATACTCACCAGACATGGTCACCCATTGAGCATGTTTGGGATGCTCTGGATCGACATGTACGACAGTATGTTCCAGTTCCCGCCAATATCCAGCAACTTCACACAGCCATTGAAGAGGATTGGGACAACATTCCACAGGCCACAATCAACAGCCTGATAAACTCTATGCGAAGGAGATGTCGTGCCGCATGAGGCAAATAGTGGTCACACCAGATACTGACTGGTTTTCTGATCCACGCCCCTACTTTTTTTTGTTTTTTAAAGGTGTCTGTGACCAATCGATGCATATCTGTATTCCCCGTCATGTGAAATCCATAGATGATGGCCAAATTCATTTATCAAACGATAGATTTCCTTTTATGAACTGTAACTCAGTAAAATCTTTGAATTTGTTGCATGTTGTGTTTATGTTTTTGTTCAGTATACCAAATGCACGCAAAATCAGAGGTAGAAAAAAAAAGGTAGCTCCGGTAATGAGTCATTTTTTTATTAACCTTTTGATCTAGAGAGGAGCTGTTTTCTTTGCTGTAAAGCGGCAAGTATGACTGTCGCAAAGCTGTTTTTCCTCTGGCACTGCTGTGTGACAGCAAACTTGCAAAGCCTATAAGACTGGCCTGTGCACTTGGTTAACCCAGAGGTTAAATGACATACAATGTATCAATTTTGCTTGCTCTGCACAAGCTGCTCCAAAGTATTAAATGTACAAATGTAACAACAGAAGACTGGTCAGGGTATGCATCCCCCCTTGCCATCACGGCTAAATTATATTTTAAAAACTGATGAAGGAATGGATGTGCAGGAAGAGCAGACGGAGAGAAACAGGTGAGTGATGGCTGGAATGGGATGGGCTGGCGGATTACAGCTGCTACAAGTGATATGGCATGAAAGTTAAGTGGACTAGTTGCATTTATTTCTTTTTTTTACAGAATTTATAAACAAAACTGACTTTATACACATTTTATAACAGGCGCCAGCGCCTTAGATCGGTAGGACTGAAAAATGTGGTAGTATTATATGAAACGATAATCTATAAATGTTGGTATCATGTTTTGGTACCGTGATATTACTGTGGTACCGGTATACCATGCAACACTAATTCACATTAATGTAGAAGTGTTTAGAAACATATTCTATTCTTATTTACAATAAAAGTTCATCCAAAATGACAATACATTATTTACCATTGATTATTTTGTGACCAATAGAAATTAAACCCCAAAAACAGCAAATGCATCCAACAACTTTATAGATTCAGAAGCTTGATGTAATTATTGCATGCTAGGAATATGGGACCAAATACTAAACTTTTGACTACTTTTAATACACAACAAAAAATGTGTCACTGTCCCCATACTTTTGTAGATCACTGTATTAGCTCTGGTCAATGACTTGTTAATGATTGAGAACCCATTAAGGTGCACGGTTTCTCAAAGTGCACTTGTGCAATCCAGCATTTCACAACATCCGTTTTATAAAATCTATTCTACATCTATCTTTGGTCATGATAGGAAAAAGGCATCTCTAGGTAGACTAGGTTCAGGGAATAACCCTTGGCGAGGACTACGATCAGGAAAAAAAGTGTGTCTTCTGGACTTCATTTCACAGAGGCCTCAGGTGAGCTCTGCCTGTTTAGTGCGTGGAAGGCGCAAGGCAGTGATCCCCCCTGTCAGCAGCAAAGCAGACACAAGTAGAACTGGTATCACACAGTTGGTGTCCACCAGCTGGCCAAAGACTATGTTACCCATGATGGCTGCCACTCTGCCTATTCCTGTGAAGAAGCCCAGAGCGGAGGACCTAAAATAAACCAAGATTGACAGTGAGCACAGTGGGAGAGACAAGACAATCAGCCTGGCAAAGAGCCTTTGCTGGGAAATTGTTTAAAAGAAGGCTGTATGGTAGCTTGGTCCCATTACATGTCATAGGAGTTGGCAAGACAGCAGAAACAGATCTTGGACCAGTCGTGACAATAAAGGACCAATAGAACCCGTTCTAAAGTGGACCCGGGGCTTTCCCACCTGGACCCAATATGCATAAATACGTTTTTTTAAATACAGAGACCCGTTCCGAACGGACCCTAGGACAACTAGACCCGTTATGTACAGTCGTGGCCAAAAGTTTTGAGAATGACACAAATATTAATTTTCACAAAGACTGCTGCCTCAGTCTTTAGATATTTTTGTCAGATGTTACTATGGAATACGGAAGTATAATTACAAGCATTTCATAAGTGTCAAAGGCTTTTATTGACAATTAAATTAAGTTGATGCAGAGTCAATATTTGCAGTGTTGAGCCTTCTTTTTCAAGACCTCTGCAATCCACCCTGGCATGTTGTAAATTAACTTCTGGGCCACATCCTGACTGATGGCAGCCCATTCTTGCATAATCAATGCTTGGAATTTTTCAGAATTTGCTGGTTTTTGTTTGTCCACCTGCCTCTTGAGGATTGACCACAAGTTCTCAATGGGATTAAGGTCTGGGGAGTTTCCTGGCCATGGACCCAAAATATCAATGTTTTGTTCCCCGAGCCACTTAGTTATCACTTTTGCCTTATGGCAAGGCGCTCCATCATACTGGAAAAGTGTTCCTGGATGGTTGGGAGAAGTTGCTCTCGGAGGATGTGTTGGTACCATTCTTTATTCATGGCTGTGTTCTTAGGCAAAATTGTGAGCGAGCCCACACATGAATGATCTCAGGATGCTTTACTGTTGGCATGACACAGGACTGATGGTAGCACTCACCATGTCTTTTCCGGACAAGCTTTTTTCCAGATGTCCCAAACAATCGGAAAGGGGATTCATCAGAGAAAATGACTTTACCCCAGTACTCAGCAGTCCAATCCCTGTACCTTTTGCAGAACATCAGTCTGTCCCTGATGTTTTTCCTGGAGAGAAGTGGCTTCTTTGCTGCCCTTCTTGACACCAGGCCATCCTCCAAAAGTCTTCGCCTCACCTGCCTGCTGCCATTCCTGAGCAAGCTCTGTCCTGGTGGTGCCCCGATCCCACAGCTGAATCAACTTTAGGAGATGGTCCTGGCGCTTGCTGGACTTTCTTGGGCGCCCTGAAGCCTTCTTCACAACAATTGAACCGCTCTCCTTGAAGTTCTTGATGATCCGATAAATGGTTGATTTAGGTGCAATCTTACTGGCAGCAATATCCTTGCCTGTGAAGCCCTTTTTGTGCAAAGCAATGATGACGGCACGTGTTTCCTTGCAGGTAACCATGGATGACAGAGGAAGAACAATGATTCAAAGCACCACCCTCCTTTTGTTATTCAAACTCAATCAGCATGACAGAGTGATCTCCAGCCTTGCCCTCGTCAACACTCACACCTGTGTTAACGAGATAATCACTGACATGATTTCAGCTGGTCCTTTTGTGGCAGGGCTGAAATGCAGTGGAAATGTTTTTTGGGGATTCAGTTCATTTGCATGGCAAAGAGGGACTTTGCAATTAATTGCAATTCATCTGATTACTCTTCATAACATTCTGGAGTATATGCAAATTGCCATCATACAAACTGAGGCAGCAAACTTTATGAAAATTTATATTTGTGTCATTCTCAAAACTTTTGGCCACGACTGTATATATCTGGTCAGATCCAGAGCCTGTCTGATCCGAGTGAGGGAAGCAGCAGAAAAGTAATTGTTTAAGCTAAAAAGGAGCTGAAAGCGAGTGGGGTGTCGCTCTAGCAGGTGGGGGAGGGGCTGTACTGTGAGCAAGTGACATGGGGAGCAGGGAGGAAGAGACAGCAACCAACCATGCCAACTTAGTAGACTAATAGCTGACATAGCTAGGTTATCTATCATCAAATATGATTACGTAGTATCTGTCTTGGACTGCATCAAACCGGGAGAAGCTAGTTAAGCTAGCTAACGTTAGCTAGCAGGCTAACTGAGGCTGCAGCGCATGCGCTTCCTCATCCCACAGTTACAAATGACAACAACGCCATTCTGAATATTAAGTAGCAGCCTGCCTACCTGTTGGCTCTTGGTTGTTGTAGCCTATCCTTCTCCTCTTACATTGATTAGATATCTCCTAAATTTTGTCACACATGGAGTGAGGCTCCGACTTGTACGGGCCCTTCCGGACAAGTCCGTTAAAATTACACATGCCGAGGCCCGTGACAATCATATTAGATCAGACACATGACTTTATTTAGAATTCTGGATCCGGACCTGCTCGGGTCTCGTGTATTCGGGTACAGGTGGATCCGTGAAGCCTTCTAGTCCATAGGAGTTGGGAAGGCAACACAAACAGATCTAGGACCAGGCTATTATGATGGTGTATGCAGTTACCGTAGCTGGGTGGGGTAGAGCTCAGTGCCCAACACGTCCAAGGAATTCCAGGCCACCACAGACACTCCACTGAAAACACAGGAGATGAGCAGGCTCTGTGCTTTCGTCTTCACCTCGTAGATGAGGAACACACTCACACTGGACAACAATAGGCTGCAACCTGGGACAGAGGTGGAAACTGAAACTTCTAATAACTAAATGCATTTTTTGATCATGCCCTACTGTCTTTTAAAAAGGGAGGGGAAAACAACTCACAAAGCAGGGCCTTTCCTCCAATGACGTCCATTAGGAGAACGGTGAAGATGTTCCCTGGTAGGTTTGAGGCTGCAGCGATAAAGCCCTCTATGTACACTGCGAAAGGAAGCAGTCCAACACACACACTTACTTTTCAATAAATAAAAGTGCCAGTAAAGTGCCATGAAATATACTTTTTTACTTGAATAACAAACTTTGCAAAATGTTATAGATAACACAATATTTCATAATTAAAGAGAAACTGGTGCCCACAGATTTATATAACATACATAGCTACTGTTTACACATAACCTTTTTCTGTAAGTCTGACAGGAGTGAACATTTTATTGAGAAGTGCATTGCTCCCGTGTTTTGTACACACCTGCCGTTTTAACTGGGTAGCAGCTTTGGTTGTCATGGCTTTGTAAGCGAGACACATTGGCACAGGGTGAGCCTCCATCCTCTGCTCTCTTGAAAAGCTCTGGGAACCACATCCACAGCCCATAGTATCTACACACACACACACACACACACACAAAGAGGTTAGGACACATGATAACTACCCCCTGAAATATGAGCTGTCAATGTTTTTGTATATTTGTGTCAAAAAAGTCATCCGTACATACAGTATGGATAACAAGGACAGCTGAAGACAGACAGATTGTATTAAGGAGAGCTGAGACCCACCCAAATGAGATGCAGTAGAATATGACGACCAGACATACACTTCTAGAGGCCAACTCTCCAACAAACAGCTGTCTTATTGGTGCCAGGCCCTGCAACACAAGCAACATTGATTTAAGTGAAAATAAACATGTCCTACATATACTGCTCAAAAAAATAAAGGGAACACTAAAATAACACATCCTAGATCTGAATGAATGAAATAATCTTATTAAATACTTTTTTCTTTACATAGTTGAATGGGCTGACAACAAAATCACACAAAACTAATCAATGGAAATCCAATTTATCAACCCATGGAGGTCTGGATTTGGAGTCACACTCAAAATTAAAGTGGAAAACCACACTACAGACTGATCCAACTTTGATGTAATGTCCTTAAAACAAGTCAAAATGAGGCTCAGTAGTGTGTGTGGCCTCCACGTGCCTGTATGACCTCCCTACAACGCCTGGGCATGCTCCTGATGAGGTGGCGGATGGTCTCCTGAGGGATCTCCTCCCAGACCTGGACTAAAGCATCCGCCAACTCCTGGACAGTCTGTGGTGCAACGTGGCATTGGTGGATGGAGCGAGACATGATGTCCCAGATGTGCTCAATTGGATTCAGGTCTGGGGAACGGGCGGGCCAGTCCATAGCATCAATGCCTTCCTCTTGCAGGAACTGCTGACACACTCCAGCCACATGAGGTTTAGCATTGTCTTGCATTAGGAGGAACCCAGGGCCAACCGCACCAGCATATGGTCTCACAAGGGGTCTGAAGATCTCATCTCGGTACCTAATGGCAGTCAGGCTACCTCTGGCGAGCACATGGAGGGCTGTGCGGCCCCCCAAAGAAATGCCACCCCACACCATGACTGACCCACCACCAAACCGGTCATGCTGGAGGATGTTGCAGGCAGCAGAACGTTCTCCACGGCGTCTCCAGACTCTGTCACGTCTGTCATATGTGCTCAGTGTGAACCTGCTTTCATCTGTGAAGAGCACAGGGCACCAGTGGCGAATTTGCCAATCTTGGTGTTCTCTGGCAAATGCCTCCTGCTCCTACTCCTCCTTGCACAAAGGCGGAGGTAGCGGTCCTGCTGCTGGGTTGTTGCCCTCCTACGGCCTCCTCCACGTCTCCTGATGTACTGGCCTGTCTCCTGGTAGCGCCTCCTTGCTCTGGACACTACGCTGACAGACACAGCAAACCTTCTTGCCACAGCTCACATTGATGTGCCATCCTGGATGAGCTGCACTACCTGAGCCACTTGTGTGGGTTGTAGACTCCGTCTCATGCTACCACTAGAGTGAAAGCACCGCCAGCATTCAAAAGTGACCAAAACATCAGCCAGGAAGCATAGGAACTGAGAAGTGGTCTGTGGTCCCCACCTGCAGAACCACTCCTTTATTGGGGGTGTCTTGCTAATTGCCTATAATTTCCACCTGTTGTCTATTCCATTTGCACAACAGCATGTGAAATGTATTGTCAATCAGTGTTGCTTCCTAAGTGGACAGTTTGATTTCACAGAAGTGTGATTGACTTGGAGTTACATTGTGTTGTTTAAGTGTTCCCTTTATTTTTTTGAGCAGTGTTATCGGAATATTCACATACTGGGTTTGTATTTTACTTTGTGCTGAACCTCATGTGATAAAGAAAAACCTGAATGTAAAGGCCAACAGCATACATGTATATAGGGGATCTGAGATGCAGCATAAAGTACAGTACAACATTTCCTTCAGCAAATCCATTCGTTTTGAAGCTGTGATACCCCATCGGAGGGTGCTCCAGTCTTGAAGAAAACAAAAACCATTATGAGAGTGTATTTGTGTATGTGCCGGTCTCCTATGTCTGTGTGCACGTGTACATGTATGCATGGTGTTACCTGTTTGAGGAGGTTGACAAAGCACCGAGTGTGTGTTCCACCTCTCCTAGTCTCCCTCTCTTTCTTCTCAGAAGGGATGTGCAGCCCACAAATCTGTAAACGATACAGAACACACCATATTTAACATATCAAGTGAAAAGTAGTAGCATCCTTAACATATCTAATTCTACTAATAAAGGAAGACTATGATTAGTAGAAGTATGTTTACTGCTTGGCTGGAGCAAAAGCCTGCAACCACACTGAAACGTGAAGGGTAAGGGCCGTATTCAATCCGTATCACGGAAGTTCAGCGTTACAGCGCGATTTAAATTTAAAGACAATGTTCCCGTGTTAGCGGAGACTGCATTCATCGTAAACACTGCATATATTGGCTCAATTGGAAATGACCTTTCACATTTCTATCTCGCCATCTGTAACACTTCAGAGATACAGATTGAATAGAGACCCAAAATTGATCACCTCTGGTATATGAGCTAATACAGTGTGTGCAGTTAATCGAGGCCAAAACAAAGGGATCTGAAAAGATGATATCAACAGAATTGGGCAGATTTTAGTACAGGGATATGGGGAGCTAAAACATACTGTATGTCTGTCTAACTTGCAAGTGTGTTTTGCCATTACTGTGAAGAGGGGCCGATCAGAAAGGCCATGAGTGCCAATTTCCCTATACTTTTACATAACGTGCTCCATGTGATGGGCTGTATTTATATACAGAAAGATGGAGACACGTGTTCAGGAAGAATGGATCGGTTTAGAGATATTTACTGCTTGACTGGAGAAGCAACCACTATACACTTACAGTAACACAGTACATCAAGGCCAAAACATTAAGAAGTGATCTTTCTAACTTGGAATATCAAAGTAATTTTTCCATTGGGGCCATTACTGGAAAGAGGGAGCACAAGTGAAGGCCACATTTAAAAAAGAAAAAAAAAAGTGGGGACAAAAATGGCCCATAAACCACATTTGACACCCCTGGTCTAACTGGTCCCTCCAAGACATTTACTGTATATTGAGCAGTGTCCACAATATGAAGCATACCTAATCCTAAACTGATATGTGATATAAAAATCATGTATTTGAACCCAGATCTGGCTGTACATCCATTCTGCGACCGGAGTGTGTATGGGCCTGAAAGCTTCTAATGGACTGATGAGGTCATGAAGTCATGACATAGGAATGAATGGTGTCACGTGATCGATGGCTTTGTACATTCATATAGTCATTGTTTTTTAAAGACTAGCGTCAATGTTAAATTAAGTACTTAAAATTAAGTTGTTAAAATGTTATACTTAAAAATATATTTCTTTGAAATGTCACATATTTGGATTGCAAAATATTGTATTCAGTTGTGTTCACGTAAGGGGAAGTTCAGGATTTTATAACTTGGATGTTTTATGGTTCCTCATCCTGAAAGTAGTCTATGACATGTGACAGGAGCCACTGTAATCCATGGTTTCTTTAAACAGCCACTAGAAACTTTTGCTATCTATATGAAAAACGTCTCATTCATCATCACCAACAAACGACTAAGTCATGTCGAACCTTGAAAACATGAGACCGCTTTTTAAGTTTTGCCACGCAAGTACAACCACCTTTACAACCACCCCAGGAGGATCGGGTGGTTTCAAAGGTAGGATTCATTCTGGTAGGTTAGGTAATACCTGGCAAAAGTCAACATTAACCGGCACAACTACCTAGTAACGTTAGCTTGCTAATGATTGCAACAGCTACCGTTGGGTGCGCGAGTATGGGCGGCGTCGATTATGCTGAGTGTCATTATTGTAACTTTTATAACGTTTGCACATGTCAGATTTCAATCGTTCAGGAGACGGAATAATGCTGGAGTCCAAAGGCGACAAACCGGGAGAAGCAGGTTGATAACTATGAGGGTTTGCCTGATCGCTGACCCTACCATCCGGTAGCTGAACAGGATAGGTACATTTTACCTATATCCATGTAGTACATGAGGACACAGTGCTTGCTTTGTAAGTAAGCTAGGTGTGAATCTATCTTGTGATTCAACATAAGACTTATTGCAGGTTATTTTACTGATTTAAAGATCATGGACTATTTCCCTGTTTTATATTAGGATACGTTTTATTAGATTTAAATAATGTTTCCATATCTCAGTATCTTTAGAGTATACTGTGAGGCAGATCAAAGTGCCCTATGGTCAGGAGAGCAGCTTCTTGAAGGTTTTGGGGGACACATTCCCCCAGATGAATCCGAATGTAGAGGCCTTTAAGACAGACAGGAGGAGGCTCGTTCCCCTACAAAAAAAAGATTGTTGTCAAGACAATGGAGGACAGAGATGGTGTGGTTGAATTGGTAGCTCAACAATTTGTCCAAGGGAGCATGCAGGTGGCCTTGGAGCAGTAAGTCAACTCTTGTCATAAATCTGTGAAGTACTTGTCATTACCTCCTCTAACATAAGTATTTTTAATCAGTCCACCCCCCTAAATTGAACATCAATATATTGTCCTTAACACTTATTTTAAATATACATACTGTCTCTAAACCATAACAGGTTCAAATATCGTCTCAACTCTTTTGGGCTGCTCGAAGCATTGGGGACCCACCCAGGCAGCTTCCGAGCACTGTTTAAAGACTCCATAAAGCCTCCCACTGCCAGGGACCTGTTTAAAGTAACCTATTCCATACCTGGCGGCAACCGGCGGTGTTTGAAGTACGACACCATCTGCCGTTGGTTCAACTGGCTGGCTGAGGTGCAAGGTAAAATAGTCAATTGTTCCAAGTTTATCGGTAACTGCATATTATTCAATTTTGTGATTTAAATATGTATTTTAAATGTTTTACTGTGTACTCCTCAGATGGAGAATGTCCTCCTCTAACAGTGGCGATGGTGTTGGGAGTTTGCTACTGGGGCAACGGTGGTGCCACCCCTTGGGTTTGAGGACACCCCGACCATCGAATTCCTCCACACAGTGTGAGGGCTTCTCGCTGGGCAGCAGAAGAAAAAGTACCCAGAGGCAAACACGTGTGCTGTGACACTAAGGCTCCCTCTTCTAGCACCTACAATGCCTTTAGGGAATTCATGACCTCCGGTATTGTGAATTCACCACATTTCGGTGTCGCATAAAAACATTTTTATGGTACATAATTGTATCTAGTAGCACTAAATTACAGTAGCAATTGAGTGTTTGAAAATGTAACTACACATCAACATTTAAGCATTTATCTACTTACATCTATTGTTTGTACAGTGCATTCGGAACGTATTCAGACCCCTTGACTTTTTCCATTTTATTACGTTACAGCCTTATTAAAAAATGGATACAATTTTTTACCCTCATCAATCTACACACAATACCCCATAACGACAAAGCAAAAACAAGTTGACATTTTTGCAAATGTATAAAAAAAGGGAATATTACATTTATGACCCTTTACTCAGTACTTTGCTGAAGCACCTTTGGCAGCGATTACACCATAGTCTTGGTATGACGCTACATTTTTATTTATTTAATACATTTTAGAATAAGGCTCTAATGTAACAAAATGTGGAAAAAAGTCAAGTGGTCTGAATACTTTCCAAATGCACTGTATTTCCATATTGGCTGTTATTGTTCACTTAATGATCATTCAAATTAAATTATACAATCCATATTGCTTGTCTTGGTGTTAAAGGTTAGTTTTTTTTAGTAACACTTTACTGACACTTCACTAATAACCAATAGCCGTTGCTGATATTGACTGAAGTACTGCTGCCATATTGCAGCCAACTCATCCAAATATGATAATCTGATGTCCTACTTAAGGACAAATTAACTTCAGCCATTATCATTTAATTAGAACTACATGAAATAAGGCTTCCCATCCACTGCATTAAGTGACAGCTCCACTTCTGGGAACTGCACCTTCGTAGTGACTTATCAAATTTCAAATGCATTGATCTAAGAACTAGATCCATTAGTCCTAGGCTCTCCAACCCTGTTCCTGGAGAGCTACCCTCCTGTAGGTTTTAACTCCAACCCTGTTCCTGGAGAGCTACCCTCCTGTAGGTTTTCACTCCAACCCTGTTCCTGGAGAGCTACCCTCCTGTAGGTTTTCACTCCAACCCTGTTCCTGGAGAGCTACCCTCCTGTAGGTTTTCACTCCAACCCTGTTCCTGGAGAGCTACCCTCCTGTAGGTTTTCACTACAACCCTGTTCCTGGAGAGCTACCCTCCTGTAGGTTTTCAATCCAACCTCAGTTGTAACTAACCTCATTAACTTTTTAAGCAGGTAATTATTAAAATCAGGTGCACTAGATTAGGGTCGCAGTGAACCTACAAGACAGTAGCTCTGCAGGAGCCCTGCACTAGTCCATCTTCAACCACATCATTTGAGCTGTCACAATGTGTCAACAATGTTATATTACTAACTGTAATAGGTTGCTGTTAAACACAATTATATAAAATGTAAACGGGGCAAACCACTATCTTCATAGTTTCTTTTTTTAACTATAGGGCATTCTCCACACAATTATTTATTTTAACAATTTATAAAAGTCCCGATTGGGCATTACAAAAATATAAGTTCTGTTTTAATAATGTTCATTCAGAATGTTCTGTTGTCCTCCCACAGCAGGCACGCTCTGAAGGCTCCAATCCAGTGCTTGCAGTAGGCCTCTCCTGGGTCGTGTTGTACTGAATGGAAGACAAATATTGTGTCAGCAGATGGAATGCTGTGCTAAAGTGCCATAGAGCAAAATACAATAACCATAGGCCGTATATCTTAACAGTACCTGACTCTCTCCAAATATGACCAAACAGAATCGTACTGGAATGGGGAAGTACTTAACAAAAGTTAAGGCCACCTGTGTCTAAACTCTGGTCCCCATCCGTTTAGAGTTGAAGAAGTCTATCGTACCTTTCTAGAGACCAAATCATATAGTGTGTGAAAGAGGGGGAATGTTATACATTTTATAATACTAATAGTATTATAAAAATGAACTGATTCAAAGGAACGAGTGGCGCTGAAGATATAGCGTCCAATCCCTCATCCCAGTAGGGGAGTATGTAGTAAGTCAGGTTGGAGTAGGAACGAGTGGCGCTGAACCCTCTGTCAACTCCCAGGCTGCCTCTGGGGCCTTCCAATGGAATTATTGTCCGCAACAGTTCCATCTGTGTGTTGCTGATGGTGAACTAGATTTGTGGCACAATCACCCATTCCGACCAATAAAGAGCTGCGGTGCCAGTGGTTGGGGGAGCGGAGGTGGTGGTTGGGAGAGCGGAGGTGGTGGTTGGGAGAGCGGAGGTGGTGGTTGGGGGAGCGGAGGTGGTGGCTTGAGAGCTGATGGTGGTTGAATTTGGGGCGAACAAATCCCTTACTGCTGTCAGATTGGCCCTCTGCATTGCCAGGGAACCCGAGACGAACAACTGCAGAGGTGACTACCGTTGTTCAGTCCTCAGCCCATGGTGGTTCCACTAACTGGCAAACACAGCAAGATCTCTGTTCACCCGTGGCAGGTACACAAAGTGCAGTGCCCACAGGTGCACCTCATTGTTGATGTCGATGATCTGCTCCATCTCCAAGAAGGTGAACAGGTCATGATAAACGTTGGAGACTCCATGCCAGACGTCCCCCCACAGCTGCTCTATCCTCTGGTTATGAGTGCTCCTTCCTCTGAGGGCACTTCCCCTCTCACCAACCCTGAACTGCTCCATGAAGGCACAGATATGGTTGTTTTCACCACCCGGTGTTTATCTCACCCGGGATGGTACTCCGTAGCTGGTGATGGCTGCTTTGAATGACTCCATGACTGTGGCAGTCCTGTTGTTGTCAGAGGCCTTCAGAAACCCAACAAGTCTGCTGTAACCATCCACAGCACCATGGATAACAATCCTCCACCTAAAAAACATGATACGTTTGTTTTACAAAACATTTTTTTTCTCATATAGTGACGCCATTCTGTTTTTATTGATATCAGCTCTTTGATCCTCTCATCCAGCTAAGCGTCTGACAACAGTGAGGACCTGAAAAGCTGAAAATGACTAAATACAAAAATAACACAAAAAGATACATCAATCAGGAATGTGATCAAATCTAGAGAGGATGTAGAGATCTCCCTCTTGTGTTACAATTGCTTTATTCAATTACTTACCTCATGCGCCGCTTGAACACAGAGTGCAACACATTGAGAACATCTGCCATTTGTCTGATGGTCATATGACAATCTATGAGGAACTCAAGCTGCTCCTTGGTGATGTGATACCGCCTTCCCTCCAAAGGCGCTTGATAGGATACTGAAATTAAAAAAATACAATAGATAATTAATTACAAAATACACTCCTAAAAACTTTAGGTTAAAAGACTATAAGATCACCATATAGAATTTAGGAACAGCATTATAAACCAACCAAATGTTTTATTTTATTGATTGACTTGACAAAGGAGACTTAACACAGGACAAGTAAAATGATAAAATCTCAGCCTTTGCCACTCATGCCGTACAAAAAAGAAATGATACAAATGTAACAACTTGCCATCTTCGTAAGGTTCCGTTGTTGGATGTCATTTGCCTCTTGTAGGAACTCCTCTGCAACAGCAATTAGATTGCTGGCCATCTCTTCATCAAATGACCGCTTGCCCACCGAAGGCTCCGCAACATGTTCTCTAGCCTGAAAAATAGACCGCAGACCCGATGGGTCCAGTGACATTTTTATCTGTATGTAGTTAACAACCCCTAAAGTGCTCTCTTGTCTAAACTGTGCCAACTCGGAGCCTCCGACCTATGAAGACAACCGTGCATTAACAGGCGATGCAGTTTTGACTAACGTACTTTAGCTACAAACTAGCTAAAAAAAGTTTTAGCTTCATTCAACATCGCTAGCTAGCTAACGTTACTGTACAGCAGTAACTAGTTAACGTTTTATTGATGCCATAATTAACGTTAGATTATGAACAATTAACTTTAGCTAGCTATCTTGAGTTAAATATCAATGGCAGGCAGATCTAACGTTAGATAGCTAACGCCGTTGGTAGTTTGGTAACGTTAGTGTTATATTATGTAGTTACTTTTTTTTGCAGCTGTTACACCACTCACTCAACACCTACGTTAGATAGCTAGCTAACATTAAGTTAACGTTACCTGGCCATTGATGGTTGAAGTCCATCTCTTCTGTCCGTGAGCAGCAGTCTGGTGCAATCAGAGGCGGAAGATTAACAATTTTCGAGAAATTGGGCAACCATTGTTAACTAGCTAGCTAATTTGACCTCGGAAGAACAGAAGTTGAGTGAACGTCTTTCATCAGTACCTGAGACTTGGCCGGAGTCCAAACGACCTTATGCAAATGTCATCATCAGTGACAAAATCTAAGACTCATAGTCATAGCATAGGTATCGGTGAATCGTTGTGACATATGAAATACGAGTGAGAGTGTAATCAATGTGTAATAACTACGTACAAAATTAATGAACGTGTTAAATTATTGTGACGTGGATTGTAAATTGTCCTGTGGCGATTTTTATGAATTATTTAGCAGTCTAATGGCTTGGGGGTAGAAACTGTTGAGGAGCCTTTTGGTCCTAGACTTGGAGCTCAGGTACCGCTTGTCATGCGGCAGCAAAGAAAACAGTCTATAACTTGGGTGACTGGAGTCTCTGACAATTTTATGGGATTTCCTCCGACACCGCCTATTATATAGGTCCTGGAAGGCAGGAAGCTTGGCCCCAGTGATGTACTGGGCCGTTTGCACTACCCTCTGTAGCGCCTTACGGTCAGATGCCGAGCAGTTGCCAAACCAGGTGGTGATGCAACCGGTCAGGATGCTCTCGATGGTGCAGCTGTAGAACCTTCTGAGGATCTGGGGACCCATGACAAATCTTTTCAGTCTCCTGAGGGGGAAAAGGTTTTGTCGTGCCCTCTTCACGACTGTCTTGGTATGTTTGGTCCAGGATAGTTCGTTGGCGATGTGGACACCAAGGAACTTGAAACTCTACCCGCTCCACTACAGCCCCGTCGATGTTAAATGGAGGCCTGTTCGGCCTGCCTTTTCCTGTAGTCCACGATCATCTCCTTTGTCTTGCTCACATTGAGGGAGGGGTTGTTGTCCTGGCACCACAGTGCCAGTTCTCTGACCTCCTCCCTATAGACAGTCTCATCGTTGTCAGTGATCATGCCTACCACTGTTGTGTCGTCAGCAAACTTAATGATGGTGTTGGAGTCGTGTTTGGCCACTCAGTCGTGGGTGAACAGGGAATACAGGAGGGAACTAAGTACACACCCCTGTGGGGATCTAGTGTTAAGGATCAGCGTGGCAGACATGTTGTTGCCTACTCTTACCACCTGAGGGCGGCCCGTCAGGAAGTCCAGGATCCAGTTGCAGAGGGAGGTGTTTAGTCCCAGAGTCCTTAGCTGAGTGATGAGCTTCGTGGGCACTATGGTGTTGAACGCTGAGCTGTAGTCAATGAACAGCATTCTCACATAGGTGTTCCTTTTGTCCAGGTGAGAAAGGGCAGTGTGGAGTGCGATCGAGATTTCGTCATCTGTGGATCTGTTGGGGCGGTATGCGAATTGGAGTGGGTCTAGGGTATCCGGGAGGATGCTGTTGATATGAGCCATTTCAAAGCCCTTCATGGCTACCGACGTGAGTGCCACGGGGCGGTAATCATTTAGGCAGGTTACCTTCGCTTCCTTGGGCACAGGGACTATGGTGGTCTGCTTGAAACATGTAGGTATTTCAGACTCGGTCAGAAAGAGGTTGAAAATGTCAGTGAAGACACTTCACAGTTGGTCCGCGCATGCTTTGAGTACACGTCCTGGTAATCCGTCTGGCCCAGCGGCTTTGTGAATGTTGACCTGTTTAAAAGGTTTTGTTCACATCGGCTACCGAGCGCGTTATCACACAGTCATCCAGAACAGCTGGTGCTCTCGTGCATGCTTCAGTGTTGCTTGCCTCAAAGCGAGCATAAAAGGCATTTAGCTCATCTGGTAGGCTCGCGTCTGGGTTTCCCTTTAGTCCGTAATAGTTTACGTTTTTGAATTTGTTTTAGCTTAAAAGTTTATGTAAATTCCATCCAGATGCAGTCAGTTTAATTCTAAACATTTTCAATTAAAAACAATTTCGTAGTCATCTGCTCCTCAAAAATAGAAATCCCTGACCCTTTTTCACACTTTTTAGTGTCCACTGAAGCCACAGATATTTAAGAGATGAACAGGTCTATTGCAAAAACCGCAACTACTACTTCCACCATCACTTTGGATCCTGATGTTGGAGCAGCCGCGTTAAGTGTTCCTTGTTTCTTCAGTAACCGACATCATTCTAAGTCTCCCCACTAATGTCTATGTCTGATAGTGAGGGGAGGGGAAGGTTTGGTGGCCTCAGACTTTTTTGCTCTCAATCTCGGTGTCTGAAATCTTCGCCTGCTTGTGATTCGCCTAAGCCTATCTGGACCAACACATTCTACGTGTTCTTCGACATACTACTGCATTTTTCCTAGTTTTCATGTTCACTGGCCAGCCCTTGTTCTAATACTATATCGGTGTGAAGTGCTACCTGGCAGTGGTCCGCTCTGTTGTCTTCCTGAAGTACAAACACCATGTTCAGGGTTGGCTTGCTTGACCTTTATGTTTGCTGCTGAAAGGAGTGATACATTCTACTGTATCTTAAGCAGTTCCCTGGTCTGGTTCTCTGAAGTTGTTTTGCTGTTTGACCGTTCTGAGAGGTCTGAAACCTACTGGGCCGCGGGAAGGGGACAGGGACAAAGAACATGAAAATGAGGGTCTTCAGGATCATTTTGATTATCCTAGTTACAATAATGTAACTAGGATAAATGTAAATACTGATTAATTATCTTCCGATGATAGTGGTAAAAGTAATGCAAGATTACTTAGAATTCACACAGGGTATTCTTGCCAGGGCAATTAGTTTCTCTATTGTAGTTGTGACTGGGTGTGTGCAGTCCCTTCTATACCTCCTTAAGGATGGGAAACTCCCATGTATCAGGGGTCCTAGAGGGAAATCTTTCATGACCTGTACTATTCATGTTCACATGTTATAGTAACATAGTACATTTATCAGAGTTTGTATGGAACATGAAGGTCCATAATTTGCATTAATAAAGTATAATATTTTAGATTATATTTGATGATTTGTAAGTGTGATGAATCACTTCTAATTACTGAAACTTGTTAAGCAACTATCTAAAAAGAATATGTTATCAATAAATTAGTAGTCCAGCATTTTTTTCAACATTTACAATTACAACATTTCTAAGCATTGTAGCCATTTAACTATTAATAAAGCATTTATCAAGCATTAACAACTTATTTAAGAAGTTATTATTAAGTCACTTTAATAACTCTAAATTGATACCTTGATGTTTAGATTGTAACCTTTATACTCAATAAATGTGCCTGCTGAACTCCACGTTAAACATTTTTTGAGTAAAACATTTTAACAAAACCAATATCTTAAATATTAAAGTTTGTTATACCTGGAGAGTTATGGGATGGTATACATTGGGGTTCACAAACCTTTTGCTTCATAACCCACCAATTGACGTGTCTTTTGAGTGGCAAACCCCCAATAAGGGTTGAGCTGTGACGCAAAGCAACACATGGATCCTCCTGACCAAAAGGTTCTTAAGGCCCCCAGAAGAAAAGTGCCGGTTCTGAGCAGTGAAAAAACATACTCAGACCAAATATAATAAACTAATTTAACATTCAAAACATCTAACTCTTGTGACTCATTTTAAGGAATTTACTAATAATGAAATGATGAGTATCTATGGGCAAAAAATGTCAAATCGTGTGAACCCGCGACACATCTGCCCCGACACACAGTTTGGGAGCCGCTGCACTAAGGCACACATAGTACGGTACATACTGAGAAGGTCTTGAGACTGCCTCTGTGGTTTATTGCAAACATCCTGCAGAAGACACGTAGGGCTTCGGTCTCACGGCCAGCCTTGCAAAGAAAGAGAAGTGTGTTTAATGAAGAAACAAACCAAAAACCAGATATTATTTTGTAAACTAACTTGTGGAACTTGGTTGGACTTGTATACAAGGCTAAGTGTCCTATTGTATTATTCAGAAACACTTATTGGAGCTCTACTGTATGACTGGCCTACTGTTACACAAAAAGGCGGTCTTTAAAGACAGCATTTTGGATTTTAAAGATTGGTGGCCTGTAAGCACTGGTGTACCTCCATGAGGAACCGGGGGCTCTCAGGCATGGCCAGACTGAAGATGAGTGCCGATGTGAGGCTGGGGACAGAGCACAGCACCACAAACAGCCTCCAGCTCTGGAAATCCAGCCCACCCAGAGAAAAGCGGACCCAGGTCCGGGGAATGACCAACCACGCCAGGCCTGTAGGGAAAACACACACCCAGACGCTTACCTAATGTTCATTAACATCATATATTGTGACTTTCCATAAATATTTTGCATTGGAGCAAAAGTGTGCAGCTAGACTATTTGTTAATGCATTTCCATTAGGTACACATCTCACGAATGATTGACACACAAACAGAAAAATCATATTACTGGACATGGGTCTATATTTTATGCTTTTAACGAGCATGTGGACCTAAACATTGCCTACAGACACATGCAACAGTAATCATCTCTACCTCCCTCAAGTATTTGACACGAGGACAAACATCATCTGACTAACAGAAGACAATGTGTAGTAATGGTGTCAACTGCGCACCTGCTGCCAGAATATTCCCTGCCATCCAGAAGGTAGCCAGAGCACTTATCATTGCCCCTCTCTTCAGCCGGGGCTGAAACTCTGAAAAGTAGGAGAAGATGACCGGGATTGAACCTCCCACCCTGGAAAAGGCAAATGGAAAAGACTTGTTAGAATCCACTACACAATTAGAGTGCCTACACAGTAGATTTCCAAAGTGTTAACCGAGCAGTCTAGGTATTTCAATGACAACTGTCTGTTGGTAAGGGTGAGAGGGGAACATATGAGTAGCCTATGCCCTGGAAAGACACTCCGGTGAAAGTTGAAATGAATCCTTTAAATGAAGAGGACAGATGCAACTTTGAGTGTTTGTAAAATGATTCACATTACATTTCCGTGTTGGAGTCTTTGTGGATGTGTGTGTGTGTGTCTGTGTACCATCTTCATTAGGTCCAATCAGAGGGGTATGTAATGAAGTGCTTACCCTACACCACTGATAAACCGTAGTAGAAGGAAGAGCCAGAACCTGGGGGCAAAGCTGGCCAGCGCTCCAAACACTCCGTTCACTGTCAGGGACATCACCAAGACCTTCTGGCGCCCCCTCTGGTCAGCCAGGTAACCCCACATGTACCCACCTATCATCATTCCTATGGGAACAAAGGGCAAAAACAGAGCACAGAAAAGTCAGAGGCCTCATTTAGAAAAGTTTTTGTTATGCACAGAATTCTTACAGACATTGTTGCTATTCATAAACCTTGAACTTGATGTGAAATTTGGTTTCACATGTGATTGATGATGAATGACTTGGTTGTTAAGCATGAGACTTATCACACTAAAGGAACCCTGGTTAAGTCTGCACTTACATATAAGTAATACAGCAGCATCTGTAATCAAGTGAACTGATATTTAGGCCTACTTTAAAATGTGATGACTGAATTCGTTTGTTGAAATTATATAAACTATTTACCCATATAAGCTATTCCTTACCGAGGAAAATGTTGGCCGTCAGTAACCCCATGTCTGAGGAGCTGAGATGGAGGTCACAGCGGGCCGTGGGCAGCAGAAAGGAAACACACAGGATCTCCACCGCATCACTGGCATTGGCCCATCCACACACCACCAACAGGAGCCCATGGAACAAACCAAAACCTGAAGGTGGGGCGCAGAGACCAGACACTACAGGAATACTGTTCATTTTCTAATGAGAATACAGTGTGATGTCTGAGACTGAGGCATCAGCAGTGTATTCACTAGGAACCAAACAGAAGCAAACTTGCTGAAACTGGAAGGGACCTACCTGGGGTGTATTCACTATGAACCAAGCGGAACCAAACAGAAGGAAACAGGGAGGGACCTACCTGAATTTCTCTAACAGAAACTCTAATTTTAGTTAAAAAACGTTTTCCATTATGATGGTGTGCACTAATGAATTACACCCCTGAACTTGATCAATAAGGGACGTTTGCTACGGTTTGCACTTTAAGCAATAAGGCCTGAGCGGGTGTGGTATAACCCCAGAGGTGCCTTATTGCTATTATAAACTGGTAGCCAACGTAATTAGAGCAGGGGTGTGGTATATGGCCAATATACCATGGCTAAGGGCTGTTCTTACACATGACGCAATGCGGAGTGCTAGGACACAGCACTTAGCATCGGTATATTGGCCATATTTCACAAACCCCCGAGGTGCCTTATTGCTATTATAAACTGGTTACCAATGTAATTAGAGCAGTAAAAATAAATGTTTCTTCATACCCGTAGTATACGGTCTGATATACCATGACTTTCAGCCAATCGGCATTCAGAGCTCAAACCACCCAGTTTATAATGACTAATATACCACAGCTAAGGGCTGTTTTTATGCACAATGCAAAGCGATACAGCCCTTAGTCATGGTATATTGTATAAAGTGCATTTGGAAAGTATTCACACCCTTACATTTTCCCACATTGTTACATTACAGCCTTATTCTAAAATGGATACAATTAATTGTTTTCCTCATCAATATACACACACACAATTGCCCATAATTTAGATTTTTTGCATATTTATAAAAAAATAAAAACAGAAACCTTATTTACATAAGTATTCAGACCCTTTGCTATGAGGCTTGAAATTGAACTCCAGTGCATCCTGTTTCCGTTGGTCATCCTTGAGATGTTTCTACAACTTGATTGGATTCCACCTGTGGTAACACACCTGTCTACATAAAGGTCCCACAGTTGACAGAGCAAAAACCTAGCCATAGGGTTGAAGGAATTGTCCGTAGAGCTCTGAGATAGGATTGTGTCAAGGCACATATCTGGGGAATGGTACCCAAAAAAAATTCTGTAGTAGCATTAAAGCTCCCCAAGAACAGTGGCCTCCATCATTCTTAAATTGAATAAGTTTGGAACCACCAAGACTCTTCTTAGAGCTAGCCGCCCAGCCAAACTGAGCAATCAGGGGACAAGGGCCTTAGTCAGGGAGGTGACCAAGAACCCGATGGTCAATCTGACAGAGCTCCAGAGTTCCTCTGTGGAGATGGGAGAACGTTCCAGAAGGACAACCATCTCTGCAGCACTCCACCAATCAGGCCTTTATGGTAGAGTAGAGTGGCCAGACAGAAGTCATCTCCTCAGTAATAGGCATATAACAGCCCACTTGGAGTTTGCCAAAAGGCACCTAAAGGACTATGAATACTTATGTAAATGTGATACATTTCAGTTTATGGAGTATTGTGTGTAGATTTTTTTTTGGGGGGGGGGTGCCTTATAGCTATTGTAATGAAACAGTAGGGAGCAGGTCTCGAACCCTCGACCTTCTAGCCCGATGTCCAGCGCACTATCGACTGCCGCAAAAGCATGCTCGTGCTGCAGAGTCGATTTCCGCGCTTATAAACCCAGGGTCGTTACACTATTATAAACTGGTTACTAACGTAATTAGAACAGTAACAATTAATAATAAGCATCCAGGGCTAAAACCACCCAGTTTATAATAATGAATACACCTCGTGTTACACATCAAAATCAAAATACCAGTAAAGTCTACCTGCGTCCTCAACAGCTTCCTCATATGTTCGTTTTCTTTGTGTACTTCTCTGAACATCATTTGCATTATCTCCAATACTCCTCTCAAAAATAACTTCACCTGAAATGAAAAAAAAAACAAAAAAACATGCATGATAAATAGCTTTGTAAATTGTATAAGCATATATTACTCAAAACATTTAATGGAAAACATACGTCTGATAATGCAGGTACACCTACTACATGTTGAATTTGACATCAGAATTACATTTTTAAGCTAATAAAGAGTACACAGGTTGGACTAGTTTACGTGGGTGACTGCATGAAAGTTCCAAGTCTACCAGGTGGAGTTTACGCATGTACCTTCATCCGAGTCGAGGCTAGCTAGCTCCAGGTGGCTGGTGAGAAGTGGCACTCGTGCTGCATCATCGCCGGACGCCTCTATATGGATATGTCGAGACATAGCCGATTGTTTCATCAAGCTAAAGCACCAGTACGACCTCTTGTTTTGTAGAGACTACATATCAGTGTACACTTTCTTGATACATAGTAACTGTATTACCAGAGAACCACATATTTATCCACACACAGTTATGGAGTGAACCAAAAGATGATCCATTATATTGACCAGATACTCTAGTGGCCGCTCTAACAATGTAAATAAATGTATTTTTAAAAAAAAGGAAGGCAGTCGGAGGAGGCAAGATCAGGTGGGACCATTCTAGCCAATGAGAGGGCTAAACGTGAGTGACCAAAACGCACAACTCTGATATTTAAGTGTTTTTTCTCAAAGTTTCCGGGATGTCACGTGTCCTACGTATATCAGTACACGCGTAACTAAACTTCGATTATATCAAATAAGCCACATGTAGCAAATAAACCATTCAACTTTTTGTTAACCAAATTCGACACTCTCATTGACCTCCATACAAAAACTCCTCGCTTGGTGAACGGAAAAACGCCACATGCCGGAGTAGACAAATGTTGGGCTAAGTTGCCCCTCTTGCTTCGCCTCTTCCTCTCTGAGTGAACTGAACCGACTTCCTGTTTTAAGAAATGGATGAGCTGTTAGCCTTCTTCGGTGGGGTTTAACGGCGGTTGGCATCCAATATAATGTTGCATTACCGCCACCAACTGGAGTACAAATCCATTATACTTTGTGACACAACATAGGAAAAGATCACATGTTTTTTTGCCTGCCAACTAACCCAACACCCACTGAAAAACCGCCACCACCTTGCACAAATTTAACCCTATCGGATCCTACACACAACATGACCATAAACTTGGCACCTGAAACACACATAACTGATTACTAACATTACTTTGTTGGGTAACGACTCAGCATCAAAACTCAAAAGGACAGACAGACATTCTGTTTCACCACTCTCGCCACTGGGTCTGCGAGTGTCACACGGACCTGGTTGGCCTTCTTCTATGGCAGTGATTCTCGACTGGTGGGTCGAGGTTTTGAATGGGTTGCGGGTGTCTGAGTAAAAAAGAAAATAATAAATTACTTCTTTTTTTTTACAATGAAAAAAGACTTCAGTCTGAACCTAAATGACTTAAACCAGGTAGAAAGTGTGTAGAAATTATAATGCATTAACATTTTTGAATAATTTAATCTCAGATAAAAAAAATTCAATCATAGGATTTTCAATACAGTTATTTTGGTTGATTCTTCGTCAAGAATATGGGCAAAATGTTATTATTGGCAATGAAAGAGTTGCTACATTTACCATCAATATAGCATTAAAATAGTTTTCCAGATTGTATTTTGGCGAATATTTTTCGCCGTGCGAATGTTGGGTCACGACTGAGACAACCTGGTTCAATTTAGGTCCCAAGGCAAGACCAGTTGAGAACCACTGTTCTTTGTATTGTATTGGGCTCCCGAGTGGCGCAGCGGTCTAAGGCACTGCATCTCAGTGACTACAGTCCCTGGTTTGATTCCAGGCTGTACCACAGGTTGTATCTGGCCATGATTGGGAGTCCCATAGGGCTGCGCACAATTGGCCCAGCGTCGTCCGGGTTTGGCCAGGGTAGGCCATCATTATAAATAAGAATTTGTTTTTAACTGACTTGCATAGTTAAATAAAGGTTAAAAATGGCGGTCTGCAATTGCTTATTTGAATACATAGAAATGTTTATGAAATGCTAAATTAAAAGCATAGCAATGACATTTGAAGAATACTCTTGCAGGAACCCAAGGGGTGCTGGGGCGTCCATGCAGGACCAATGGGATACTCGAGGGGGGATGTTCATGAAGGAACCAATTGGATACTCGGTGAGGGAGGCGTTCCTGCAGATGCAGGAATGCCCCGAATTGTGGGCTGCACTTGCACACTATTGTTTGAGCCGGTAGGTGGTGTTATTTTTTTCTGCCTCCCCTCAGTCTCAAAAGTTTTATATGATGCTGTCTGTCTGTTTGCGTTGAATGAAGATGGCGACCAGTTCAGAGCGTAGTCCCCCTCCCTTTCCCGAGGACCTGGAACCGGAGCCTGACGAAGTTGGAGACCAAGACAGTGATGACGGAGAAGACATTTTTCTTGGCGCAGTGAGTGTCTGTTGTTGATTTCTTACTAACGTTATTATTTTGTCTAGAAAACTCGGCACTCCCAGGGTTGTTATCGAAGTAGCTAGCTACTGTAGCTGCCAAACATTGCTAACAAGGGCCTGTGAAATCCATTGGGTTCATTGACACGAAGCTATTAGTTAGCTAACTAGCCGGATATGCATTAACTGGCTAGTGCTCTCGTCTCCGGAGCAGCTAACGTTAACCCCGAGTATGGCGTGTCCTACAGTTAACGGTAACTTACTCCTTCAGGTCCAAATACATGTTATTTTCAGAGGTAGACTGGCTCTGGCAGCCAAAACAGCCAAATACTCCATATAAACGTCACTCGATGTTCAATTGCGATACGGTTCTAGAAACATAAAGCCCTTTACTTTCAAATCACATCAAAAATAATTTCACAAATACACTATTTAAACCTGCTATTACAGTTGCAGCCAGAAGTATTTTTCAGTCACAACACGTTTCTGGCGGCCTTCCACACACAGGTAGGCGTTCGGAGCATGCTAGATAGACGACCACTTGTGCTAATTAGCGGTTTTCCCTAAACACGCGCTGTAACATGGAGATATGGCGGTGTGGGAACACTAGCCCCAACTCTATAAAGGTGTGTAGTAATACATTTTTTTTAGTTAAACATTATTTCTCGCTGATATGAAAGATGCGTTCCTTATGTTTGCAAAACCGTACCGCAATAAACGCAAGCTTTGTGGCTCTTACAAAAGTCCCCGGGGAAGAAGATGCAGTACTGTACCTTGATCAATAGGCAGGGCAAATCCTTTTTTGGGGATTTTCAGGTATATCATCAAAATAAATAAATCACAGCACGTTTTGGACTAATTCAGCAGTGTTTACCTGAGTACAAAAGTTCATTTTTTTCTATACCTAAAACTTAAGTTACAAATCATGCTGTAGCTGCATCCGGTTGACAAGACCTAATGATAAATAACCCGATGTCAAAAATTTTTTTTAAGTGTCCAAGTCCTTAACCATTTGCGCTTTGTTACGGGGGTCACCTAAACAGAAACGCAACATTGACAAAACAATCAATTATCACGTTGAAATCAATTGCACGAGAGATGAGGTTGCATGTCCTATTAAAACTAACGCTGCTCAAAAAACACTCGGAATCTGAAGGTAGCGGAAGTGGCTGCTGAGATCGAATCAAGCAGCGCGTCGAGCAAAGTTGGTGAAGACGAATGTTCAGAATGGACAACAGTAGTATCGAAAACTGGAACAACAAGGAAATAATCTAAAAATGGAGTGGAGGATGCGTGTATGAATGATGATGAATCACTTCTTGTTGGGATGCGTTTGTTAAGGATGCGTACGTGGGAGACTGGTTTGAGATGTTGGAAATTGTGAAGAATGCGTTAGGAAAAGTGTAGTCTGTCAGTGACCAGAAGTGATCTGGTTTTTGATTAATTGTATTTCTGTGGAACAGAGGAATATTGCAGTGGGCCTCAAAGAATCCGGACAATAGAAGTTTTGAACTTTGGAGTAGAGCACCCTTCAAAGGAGTCATCTCAGTGGTGACGACAGATGTTCAGGTTGAATACCTGAAAATAATTCCTGGTGTGGTTGGTGCCTGTCTGACCTGCTGGGTGAATGGAGAAAACGGAAGTCTGTCGGTCCTGTTGCTTTTTGATTAAGAGCAAATTAAGAGCATGTGAAGCTGTAAAATTTAAGCTTGGTTATGTAAGACGCTGTAAGAGCTTTCCTCCCCAAACTACTTCAATGTAAGAATTTATAAAGGATTTTGCCAAGTATGTGCAGACTGATGTATGTGTGTGTGTGTATGTATGTGTGTGTGTGTGTGTGTGTGTGTGTGTGTGTGTGTGTGTATGTATATGTATATATGTGTGTATGTATATGTGTATATGTGTGTGTGTGTGTGTACATGTATGTGTGTTTACATTTTTAGGCATTTAGCAGATGCTCTTATCCAGAGCGACTTACAGTAGTGAATACATTTCATATATATATTTTTTTCCTTTCGTACTGGTCCCCCGTGGGAATCGAACCCACAACCCTGGCGTTGCAAACACCATGCTCTACCAACTGAGCCACACGAGACCCCACATGAGACCCCTGTTTATATGCATGTTTGTGTAGAAGGACCATGGCGTTGCAATTGTGATGTCAGCACAAGAACTGTTCGTCAGCAGCTTCATGAAATGGGTTTCTATGGCCGAGCAGCCGCACATCATCACGTGCACAGCCAAGCGGCGGCTGGATTGGTGCAGTGGAAACGTGTTCTCTGGAGTGAGGAATCATGCTTCACCATCTGGCAGTCCAACGGATGAATATGGGTTTGGCGGATGCCAGGAGAATGCTACCTGCCCCAATGCCAACTGTAAAGTTTGGTGGAGGAGGAATAATGGTCTGGGCATGTTTTTCATGGAAAGGGCCTTCCCCAAACTGTTCTCACAAAGGTAGAAACACAGAATCGTCATTGTATGCTGTAGCGTTAATATTTCCTGTGACTGAAATTAAGTGAAAGGGTTTGTCGAGATCGGTGTGGAAGAACTTGACTGGCCTGCACAGACCTCCACCCCATCGAACACCTTTGGGGTGAATTGGAACGCCGACTGCGAGCCAGGCCTAATCGCCCAACATTAGTGCCCAACCTCACTAATGCTCTTGTTGCTGAATGGATGCAAATCCCTGCAGCAATGTTCCAATATCCACAGAAGAGTGGAGGCTGCTATAGCAGCAAAGGGGAATCAACTCCTTATTAATGCCCATGGTTTTTTAGAATAAGATGTTTAGATAAGCACGTGCCTACATAGTTTATAGCTGCATTCTATGTGCTGTGACCCCCCCCCCCCCCCCCGCCCGCTCGCTCGTAAGACAACCCATGATCTACACAACCCATGATGTGGATTTATCCTGACAGTAGAGTACTTTCCTGAAAACATTTGAAAAGCTTTTGTTTGGCGTGAACTGTCCCTACCTGCTCCAAAGTTCCCCTGTTTTAGATTCTTGTGCAAACTTTTCTAAAAAATCTCTGTCGGTGAACCCAACAGCTTTGTCAGCTAAATTACTCACTCAGGGTGTAGGAGGGCAAGGCAAGTTTGAGTATAGGTCACACCCTGGAGTTTGCACATGTCAAGTGAACCTCATATTGCTGTAAAAGTACAGGAAGGGAGGCTAAAGCTCAGCCTCCAGTCATGTGAGTCTCAGATGTGGCCACATGCTCACTACCAGGAAGTTTTCCATAGAACCCAAGTTTGAATTCTTCAATCTGGCTTCTGAACGCAATATTTGATTCCTGAAAAACATTGAATTCCTCCTCTTAGTTGTGGGAGACATGTGTTTATCTGTGTAGACCTGGCAGACGTTTTGTGTTATTCCTGGTAAGTTCTCTATTTCTCCTGTGCAGTTAGACTCATTTTGATGTGGAATAATTATTTGTATTTGTTTTAAATCTCTTTGACTTTTATAATGTAGTTTGGGTGGAATTCACATGGATGTTAAATTGTAAAATGTGACGGAGACGTGTCTTTGTTGCTGCTGCAACCTTGCTTATTTGCATGATTTTAGAAATGCTGTTCTTTCTTCATCTCCAGGATAACCCATTGGAGATAAAGATGGACCCTTCGCTGTCTGCAAGTGACATCGCAAGTTCAACCAAACCACTGAGTGAAGCATCTATTGCTCCAGTGATGGACATCCTTAGTGAACCAGCAAGTGAGGCATCTAGTGCGCCAATGGTGGACCTCCTTATGGAACCAGAAAGCGAAGGATCTAGTGCTCCAATGGTGGACCTCCTTATGGAACCAGCAAGCGAGGCATCTAGTGCTCCAATGGTGGACCTCCGTATGGAACCAGAAAGCGAGGCATCTAGTGCTCCAATGGTGGACCTCCTTATGGAACCAGCAAGCGAGGTATCTAGTGCTCCAATGGTGGACCTCCTTATGGAACCAGCAAGCGAGGTATCTAGTGCTCCAATGGTGGACCTCCTTATGGAACCAGCAAGCGACGACTTAAAGGAGCCTCCCAAACCAGACATCGACCCATTGGCTGACATTATCAACGACGCTCCACTCAGTGAATTCAAAACACCGGTTGCTGTGATGACCCAGGAGCCACCGAGCGACCTCTTTGACGATGAGCCTAGCGAACTTTTCGCTGAACCACGACAGAGTAACACCGCCAAGCAACAACAAACTAGCATCTTCGACGAACCTGATGAGGATCTCTTCAGCGAACCACTGGGTGAGGCCTTGAAGAAACCTCAGAATGATGTCTTCAAAGAAGCACTTGCACCAGTGGCCAAAGCTAGCAATGTCTGCGGTCCTCTGAGTGACAACTACAATGAGGACCCCACTGATATATTCACTGAGGAGGCCATCACTTCTCTCCCTAGTGCAGTCAATACTGTTTCCGTCAACTCCAAGACCAACGGAGTCCACTCCGATGAGGAGGAACCTGATATATTTGCAGGTAAGAATTTACAGATTATTAATCATACATTGTAACGTGCTATATTTGCTGAGGGCTTGAAACAAGCAGTGAAATGAACAAAAACTGTGTATGTGCTTGCCATTAGGGCTGATAAGGAAACTGCTGTCTCAGCGTTGTGCCGTTAGGAAGAGGAAGGCTGGAACAGGAGGGTCCTTTGCTGACCCCTCACTCACATTAATAAACAGACAGAGTAGTACCTTCCTGGTGTTGATCATGAGGAATGTGGCCCCTCTCACGTGGACTCACACACTCACCTGACCAAAAGACTAGAGTGAAATATCAGTCAAATCTTCAATTGATTCTCCCATTGGCTTTTCCACCACAGTCTCAGAAAATATTGACAATATGATTTAGTCTGGAAGAAGAGTGCTTGTTGTCACTATTCCCTGACAGAGACAGTGCCTCTATTGTAGTCAGATCTTCCAGACCGTTGAGTGAGTTTGTGCCAACCAGCATGTTCGACAGGTAGAGTACCGATGCAAAGAAAATAAACAGGTTTGGGGTAAATTGGAAATGTGGGAATTGACTCCAATTAACTTAAATTTGAAAAAGCGTGACTGTCTCCAATACCATGAACTTTTAGTCTTACTACCCTCATCCCTCTCTTTTTTCTTCTGCTCCCCTCTTTCAGAAGCCACCGTAGAGCTGTCTCTGGACAGCCCTAGGAATGACAGAAAAAAGAAAGAGGCAGCCAAACCCTCTGCGTCTGCCCCTGCTCCCTCAGTCTCAGCAAGTGCTTCCAAACCGCAACCCAAGACCCTGGAGGAGGTACAGTACATTACAGTACGGTACAGAACTAACTAAACCAATTTTATTTTTTTTATTTTTTTTTGTATTCTGTTAATTCGATTTCCGTGACCTTAAGGGGTTTTAACTGCTCATTCACATGTGTTCACTCCCACAGAGCATCCCAACATGGGTATTCAGTGTTGTACAATTTAATTGAAAGGTCACTCAAAATACAGCTGTACATGCTTTTCTTCCACCACCTTGGTTATGTTAAGTGTATATTTGGAAGAGGTGTGAACTCGAGTCACAAATTTCACTTGATACTCGACATGATATAAATTAACTTCAGACTTGAGTCTCCGTGGATTACTCTACACGCATCAAGACAGTAGCCGCAGCATCCCACTTGCAAAACAAAATGTGCTAGTGAAACGCACACTCGGTCCTCTGATTGGACCATCAAACTGTCAAATCGGCATGGTCGTGTGAGCTAGCGCAATGGTTCTCAAAGTGGGGTCGCAAGGTTTTGGGGGGGGGGGGGGGGTCACGAGTGAAACTGAATGGGGAATTTTTCTAAACTTCAAATTTTTCTATTTAAATTCTTTATCTATGTGTGCGGGAAGGTTGTATCCATATATACATATATATATATATATATAAAATATGGGGATACAACCTTCCCAGCTCTGCAGAGTTTGCTGCGAAGAGACAGTACTGTCCATATGTAGCTTATTTTTGGTCACCGGTCCAGGAATGGCTGAAGAATTGCAACATTTACCTGGCGCTAACTCTGCAGATAGCACTACTGGGTGATCTGAAAAGTCAATCAATCAATAATATACTTTAATAATTTACAATCTGTAGAAATTTAGTATAGTAAGGTTCCGAATGTTTGTGAAACATCACAGCCCAGTTGGCAAATAGAAATCCAATATGGATGGTGTTAAGAGATTGCTTTATATATATATATATATATATTTATTTTTTTGCTCACTAACAAATTTTTCCCTGAAATGTCTGGCATCATATTTCAGCTCATGAAACATGGAACCAACACTTTTTTTTAAATATATGTTGCATTTTATATTTGTGTTCAGTATAGTTATTTTCTAAATTGTCTGTGTCCAACAATACATCATTACTATTTTGTATGTGAACTTGTTGTGAAAACATTTCAGATAATGGCCATTGACTGATTTGAATGACCATTTTGTCTCTACTATATGCAGTTGGAAGAGGAGGTTGAGGACAAATTTGAGCTGAATATCTCAATAACCAATCCAGAGAAAGTTGGTGAGTTTCACTATATTTCAGTTTTCTTCCTTTTGTGAAAATGACACCTATTATGATGAACCCTGCATCAGTGTTGTCATAAAAAATAAACAGCTTCCTCTTTCTCTCAATGTCTGCTGCTTCTCTTTTCCTGGATCCTCTCCTTCCTTTCTCTGAAGTGAGAGTGAAGGGCGTAGCCAGCAATAGAGCTGTAGATCTGATTGGTTCTTCCTGCCCACTGCTTTTCTAAAGACTGACATTTTCTAGTTCGTTCATGGTAAAGATATTGTAATTTTTAGTGGGTGTCCTCCAGTACAGTATAAAGTATACCCTTCTGTTACTCTGCTTATGATTGCTACCAAACTACCCATATCAATGCAATACGTGAAGGTCATATTTTTTTTAAACAAAAGTAGCATACAACAATAAAAGGGGTCAAACCAAGAAGTTTAAAACTGATGTTGGTTTTACCCCTTATTATAATTGGTCAGTTAATAATTGTCTTTCATTCTACAGGGGATGGCATGAACGCTTACATGGCCTACAAAGTCTCCACACAGGTGATATCACTGCAATCAATGAAACATTTTCTAAAAACATTTAGCCTTCTCCAGTTCAGTGTCTTCTTTACTCCTTAGCTAACACTTTGCATCTCCACTCCTCTCTCTTTTAGACCACGCTGCCCATGTTCCGCAGTAAGACGTTCACAGTGCGCCGGCGTTTCAGTGACTTCTTAGGCCTCTACGAGAAGCTCTCGGATAAACACACGCTCAACGGCTATATTGTGCCCCCGCCGCCTGAGAAGAGCATTATGGGTAATCTATAGTATACGCATAATTGGATACCTTGGGTTAATGTCGCTTTAGGCAGCAAATCATTCATCGTTTCTCAATGGGAGCCATGCATTTTCCACTAATACCCTAAATGACAATAGTAGCTACAGGGGGCGGGACTTGCCAAAGGATCCATTTTGGTTTGTGGGTCTTTGACCTATTGATGTGTTTGTCCTGGTTTTGACGTGTGTGTGTGTTTTAGTCTAATTGATTTGTCATGTTTCGAACAGGCATGACTAAAGTCAAAGTGGGAAAAGAGGACAACTCGTCGGCTGAGTTTGTGGAGAGGAGGAGGGCGGCTCTGGAGAGGTACCGTATTGGCTTTCCTCTTGAGGTTTCCTGTATCAGCAAAACGGTGATGGGTAGCAGCAGACTTGGAACCGTGATAGTATAACTTGCAGATGAGCACATTTTAATGAGCCATTGCATAGGGACTTGGTTTGTCAAGGTAGTATGCAAAAAGGTTGGGAGGTCAATTAGAAGTTCGGACTAAATGACTCCAATGTAACTGTAGTGAAATGTTTGGTTTTGTCATCCCAAAAGGTATCTGCAGAGAGTGGTGTTCCACCCATCGCTGCTGCAAGACCCTGATGTCAGAGAATTCTTGGAGAGAGACGATGTAAGCTCGGCGTGTGTGCGTGCATCACCCTCACACAAAGATACTGTTTGTCTATCCACACACACAAGAGGTGCTTGCCCTGCACTTGACCCATTTAATGTCTCAGGACCCTGCTGTCCTATTTTCTGTTAAAATGCTTGACAGGCTTTCTGTTACATTTTCACACGCTAAGTGATATATTATCCCAAATTGTTCAGACTTGTCATCCATGTGTGCATCAGGGTTGGGGTCTGATTCAAGAATTTCAGGCCGTCCATTTTCAATTAGGATTTTTCCATACGTGAATTTGTAGCCATGTCAATTGACTGCCTGAATTGACTACAAGAGACCTGACTGCAAAGCGTTTTGCTACGTTGTGCACTAATGAATGCCACCCTGATGTGACTCTTAAGGTGTGTGTGTGTGTTGTAGATGCCCAGGGCTCACAACACCCAGGCTCTGAGCGGCGCCGGCTTCCTGAAGATGATCAACAGGGCTACAGACTCCCTCAGCAAGATGACCATAAAGATGGACGAGTCGGATGTGGTGAGTCTCCCTCCACTGACCACTGTGACACACACACACACACACACACACACACACACACAGTCTTCGTTTGACTGGGTGCGTTCATTTTACCTCGCCCGTGGCCCCAGTGCGGAGTGTGCTTATTTTAAAGTGAAATCTCCACCCACCCAGGCGAATGGACCCAGCGTCACTAAAACTAATGCACCCACTATCTTGCACAATAGATACAACCGTTGCGCCTCTAATGTGCGGTTGCCTGTGTCATGCTGTGTTACCAGTGGTTTGAGGAGAAACTGCAGGAAGTGGAGGCTGAGGACCAGCAGCTGAGGAAGCTCCACATCATGGTGGACTCTCTGGTCGGACACAGGAAAGGTACGGTACAATGGAATACAAGTGTTTTATCGGACAGACTCACAGACGGACACACAAGGCTATAAGCAGTGCATGGCCACCTATTGTCTGTGTGTGGAATGGAAATGTCTTCTTGCTGTCCCTTTTTCCCACCAAACTACACACACACAATAGGCTTTAAGCGGCACATGCTTAACTCCCCCGCTCTACTTCCCCCAGAGTTGTCGGTAAACACGGGGGGCTTTGCCAAGAGCGTGGCGATGCTGGGCAGCTCGGAGGACAACACGGCCCTGTCCAGAGCCCTCTCCCAGCTGGCCGAGGTGGAGGACAAGATGGAGCAGCTGCACCAAGAGCAGGCAGCCAGCGACTCGTTCTGCTTCGCCGAGCTGCTCGCCGACTACATCCGCCTGCTGGGATCTGTCCGGGTACCTACAGAGAGTCAATGGCATAACACAGGCTGAGTCTGAAAATGTTACAAGCTGTTAAATCCTTGTTTCCTCGTCCTTTTTTCCTCCAGTTCTTTCCCCTTTCTCAAAGCACATTGGAGGAAGAGGTCGGAGGTAAGGGCGCTTTGAGAGTGAGGTATTGAGGAAACAAGGACGGAGGAAGCGATTTGACTATGACTAGAGTTGTTGCGGTGACCGTATTACCACGACACCGGCAGTCGTGACATGACCGCAGTAAAATTCCATGTGACCGTGGTATCACGGTAATCTCCTCTTATGCATTCTGGACATGTTGGTAGTACCCAACTTGCTAATGACCATCAGGTCCTAATGACCTGGTACTTTTTGCTCTATTGTCCCTCTAACCACACTGACATCAATGCAAATGCAATCGAAAATAACATCAAACACTTATCAAAACATGATTTCAAAACTTACCTCACTGATGTTTAACAGCAGGTTGAAACAGTGTAAAATATGGTTGTTGTGGATGTTTCAAAGCCTAACAAACAAATGTCATATTAAATTGGGTGAAAATATGATCACTTGATGAGAAAACAGCTGAGGCAAGGAACGGAGCGCAAGCTTTTTTCCAAACTTTCTCAAATCATCAATAGCCTATAGTCGCATCAGGCAGCCCATATGTTTTGATTTCTAAAGACATTAAGGTTCGTATCATTCGCAACTAAAGTTGCCAAATACCTCTAAATCTAGCTGAGGAGTATTTCTGTCTGTAATTAAAGCCCTTTTGTGGGGAAAAAACTAATTCTGATTGGCTGGGCCTGGCTCCCCAGTGCCCAGTTATGGGAAATCCATAGATTAGGGCCTATTGAAGTTATTTCAATTGACTGATTTCCTTTTATGAACTGTAACTCAGCAAAATCTTTGAAATTGTTGCAAGTTGCGTTTTTTATATTTTTGTTCCGTATACAATAATGGCACAGGACTTTAAGCATTTCTTAACAGACCTATGGCATGGAGCGTAGCCAGATAACATACAGTAGGCTAACTCATTCTGTTCTTCTGAAATGCATTCTCTTCGTGTTTCTTTAGACCTGACTAAAATAAATGTCTTTTTTTTGATGGTGTGTATATTACTTTTTTTAAATGTAGATGTTCCAAAGGCATGCATGTGTGGAGGCCTAGTGACGCTAAACGTGCTTGTCAATTATCGTGAAACCGTCAGTCTTTTGCATGACAATAACTTGGCTGACAAAATGTAATGACTGCCACAGCCCTAATAAGAGCAACGTTTTCAGACGCAGCTATAGGCAACGCACCATAATATAACTGTCACCCTGAGATGAGAGCGTTAAACTGTGTGCGTTTCTGTCCTCAGGCCTCCTTTGACCAGCGGATGAAGACGTGGCAGCGCTGGCAGGATGCTCAGAACATGCTGCAGAAAAAGAGGGAGACAGAGGCCAAGCTGCTGTGGGCCAACAAGCCTGACAAGCTGCAGCAGGCCAAGGATGACATCACTGAGGTAGAGCGCTGCCCAATACCTGTCTCTCAGGGTTGTGTTCATTAGGCACCAAATGGAAGAAAAGGGAGGGAATACATAAAAATTGTATTAGGAATGTCTAATTGGATTTTCCGTCGTAAAGCATTCTGAATTGTGCCCTAATTTCTCAGACTTTAACACACGGTCAGGAAGTTCTGTTGCAACCAGACCAAGTACAGTGAGGGGGAAAAGTATTTGATCCCCTGCTGATTTTGTACGTTTGCCCACTGACAAAGAAATGATCAGTCTATAATTTTAATAGTAGGTTTATTTGAACAGTGAGAGACAGAATAACAACAAAAAAATCCAGAAAAACGCTGGTCAAAAATGTTATAAATTGATTTGCATTTTAATGAGGGAAATAAGTATTTGACACCCTCTCAATCAGAAAGATTTCTGGCTCCCAGGTGTCTTTTATACAGGTAACGAGCTGAGATTAGGAGCACACTCTTAAAGGGAGTGCTCCTAATCTCAGTTTGTTACCTGTATAAAAGACACCTGTCCACAGAAGCAATTAATCAATCAGATTCCAAACTCTCCACCATGGTCAAGACCAAAGAGCTCTCCAAGAATGTCAGGGACAAGATTGTAGACCTACACAGGGCTGGAATGGGCTACAAGACCATCGCCAAGCAGCTTGGTGAGAAGGTGACAACAGTTGGTGCGATTATTCCCAAATGGAAGAAACACAAAAGAACTGTCAATCTCCCTCGGCCTGGGGCTCCATGCAAGATCTCACCTCGGGGAGTTGCAATGATCATGAGAACGGTGAGGAATCAGCCCAGAACTACACGGGAGGATCTTGTCAATGATCTCAAGGCAGCTGGGACCATAGTCACCAAGAAAACAATTGGTAAAACACTACACCGTGAAGGACTGAAATCCTGCATCACCCGCAAGGTCCCCCTGCTCAAGAAAGCACATGTACATGCCCATCTGAAGTTTGCCAATGAACATCTGAATGATTCAGAGGACAACTGGGTGAAAGTGTTGTGGTCAGATGAGACCAAAATGGAGCTCTTTTGGCATCAACTCAACTCGCCGTGTTTGGAAGAGGGATGCTGCCTATGACCACAAGAACACCATCCCCACCGTCAAACATGGAGGTGGAAACATTATGCTTTGGGAGTGTTTTTCTACTTAGGGGACAGGACAACTTCACCGCATCAAAGGGACTGGGGCCATGTACTGTCAAATCTTGGGTGAGAACCTCCTTCCCTCAGCCAGGGCATTGAAAAGGGGTCATGGATGGGTAATCCAGCATGACAATGACCCAAAACACACAGCCAAGGCAACAAAGGAGTGGCTCAAGAAGAAGCACATTAAGGTCCTGGAGTGGCCTAGCCAGTCTCCAGACCTTAATCCCATAGAAAATCTGTGGAGGGAGCTGAAGGTTTGAGTTGCCAAACGTCAGCCTCGAAACCTTAATGACTTGGAGAAGAGCGGCAAAGAGGAGTGGGACAAAATCCCTCCTGAGATGTGTGCAAACCTTGTGGCCAACTACAAGAAATGTCTGACCTCTAATTGCCAACAAGGGTTTTGCCACCAAGTACTAAGTCATGTTTTGCAGAGGGGTCAAATACTTATTTCCCTCATTAAAATGCAAATCATTTTATAACATTTTTGACATGCGTTTTTCTGGATTATTTTGTTATTCTGTCTCTCACTGTTCAAATAAACCTACCATTAAAATTATAGACTGATAATTTCTTTGTCAGTGGGCAAACGTACAAAATCAGCAGGGGATCAAATATTTTTTTCCCTCACTGTATATACATAAATCACGTGACACGAAAGTCACTGTTTGACTAATGCCAATAAAATGCACCTGTTCCTCTTTCAGTCCTCCAAAAAGTGATGGCATCATTGTGCCTTTCACCCATTGCCCACCACTAGAATGTTTCTTAACATTGATCCTTAGGATCCACTGTGTATACTGGATTTGACTCCAACTGTACACATTAGCATGCAAACCAAATGGTAAACTAAAGGGAAGTAAATGTGCTTTGCTTACATACCAAATGTGCCTCCTTTCTCAACTCCTCTCTTTCTTAGTGGGAGGCCAAGGTGACTCAGTATGAGAGAGACTTTGACAGAGTTTCTGCTACAGTTCGCAAGGAGGTGCTCAGGTTTGAGGTAAAACATTTTTATTCTGGGGGGTGGGGGGTTAGATGCTGGATAAGATGAATAGCAAAAAAATGTATTACTTGTGTTGTAATTTTTTCTAACAGAAAGAGAAGGCCCGTGATTTCAAGAAACAGATTGTCAAATACCTTGAGTCTCTGCTACAGTCGCAGCAACAGGTAATAGTGTCTGCTCATTGGAGTAAACCTGGGCCTGTATTCATAAAGTGTCTCAGAACATGAGTGCTGATCTCGGATACATTTAGCCCTTTCATATGGACAGGGGTATTTTATCCTATTTAAGCACATACTGAGACATGTTTTGAATATGGACCCTATTAAATAAAGACTCGGTCAGATACATGACATAACGCATGAGTTATTTGGTATTAGAAGGCAGTTTCCAATGGCAAGAATATCTGAATTGTTTTGGGAACATGGGTGACAATGTTCTTGTACTTCTCCCTCTTTTTAGCTGATAAAGTACTGGGAGGCATTCTTGCCAGAGGCAAAAGCAATTGCGTGATGGAGTCCGCCAGCCAATGGAAAGAAAGAAGAGGAGGCTGCCTTTTTTTTATACACTTTACCTCTCGCCTATAAACCAAGAAAATAACCAGAGAGTGCGCTGCAAAGGGAAATTTGATTCGTTTTTTAAAATCATCCTAAACCTATAGCGCTTCATTCTAACTGTTGTATTAATAATTGTATATTTTCATTTAACCTTCCACATATATTTTCTAAATGGTGAAAACAAACTTTAGCTCTTTTGTGATGGTATGGATGTGAGGGCTGGGTGTCCTACTTGCGTATGCAATGTTAATGATTCCATAAGTTTCCACTTCAAAACAGGAGAAACCATTGTTCTCAGTACAACATCCTTATATTAACAATAGATTTTTTTACACATTAGCATTGTTAATCATTCACAACAGAGTGCCCATCACACAAAACATTACCCACTAGGCAGAGTTTCTGGGGCTTTCAAGGGGACCTAGTTGAATTAAATGCCCAATTCCAAATCAAACACCAGCACCCTACTCCCCATGCACTTCTTAAAAATCAAGATAACAGATTGGGTAGAAGTAAGCAATAACACAGAACATCCACCTAGTCTTCCAAAAGGCTTGGCGTTATTACCACATTGCTATTGTGGCTGGGGGTCCATTTGGAATTGAGTCAAAGACACGTGTGGAGCCACATTCAGCCTGTATAATTTGGGAGGATCTTGAGATGTTTAATCACAAGTCGGTAAAATTTCTACATTGAGTCAAACTTTTTTTTAAATTATTATTATACATGATCGGTTCAATCACTGTGGACATGACATCAACCCTCCAAAATAAAAGTCAAGAAAATAAGAACCAAGGTTGATAAGTATTTTTCACAATGTAAAAAGTTGAAACCACGTTAGTAACTGTTAAAAGTACTTCTGGTCTGGGCTTTTGAGGCTGATCTGTTAACACACCCCTCATAGATTTGGGAGTTGGTCTAGCAACTTACGGTTGTATATGGTTTGCTGTGAGCTGTACTTTACAGTAGGCTCTCTGCACCTCTTGAGTCACTGGTAATACAGTGGGAATATATAAATGTTTTACTTCATTCCACATGGAAAACACGTTAATCATTTCAATGGAAGCTGTCTCTCTATATAAGTTATCGCAGATTGTGATTTAATTTGGATGGCATTGGATTTGGGGGGGAAATGAAACTGTTTCAAGGAAATACTCCTACATCAAAAGGGCAATCAAATCTTCTCAACATGCATTGTAGTTTTCACTTTGCATGCAGTTGATGCATGAGGAACACATCCATTAAAATGATCAACTACCTGTATTCCTTGTGGAACAGAGTTGTTACTTTCCCAGAATAAAAGGTAGTGGGTCTTTAATTCAGTAGACTAGCTAGTAATACAATTGGGTTGGTCATTCTGATTGGGGGAAACTTTCTGGACCAAACAGTTGATCATGATTTATTGGCTCAGATTAGAGCCATGTTTAGGCTATATACATATGACTAAGTCTTTCAGTGCTTATCAATTAGTCTAAGAACATGGTCCTCAAGACGCTTGGGTCAAACAACACCTGTTAAGATTAAAGATGCACAAATCATAATTGTACTAGTCAAGAGAAACAAGCAAGACTCAATGTATGGGATTTTGGGATGTAAACCATC
Organism: Salmo trutta; assembly: GCF_901001165.1. Lineage (NCBI taxonomy): Eukaryota > Metazoa > Chordata > Actinopteri > Salmoniformes > Salmonidae > Salmo > Salmo trutta. Next base: position 22,498,120 of record NC_042963.1, on the reverse strand, counting down.
CCAACCTGGAGGATGCTATAGACTGGTTGTTTTGCAACAAAAGGACGCGTGCGCAGCTATGGTGCAAAAGAGATGGGGTCGGCTTAGTTTGTTGACATGTAAACTTTATTTCGTCTTCAATGTTTATTGAAAACGAATACATTTGCACGATGAGCACTCAAATGACATCGTTAGTTGTTGGTTAGCTATCTAGCATATACGTAACGTCAAAATACCTCAAGACATGGTATCAAGAACAAGATGAAACGAGCCCCATTCGAGATGAAACGAGCCCCATTCGATTCTCCACAAGCCCCATTAGAAGCGTGCGCATCGTTTGACGTTGTCAGCTAACCCTTCTATAGTGCAATTCAAATGCTTCTTCTAACTTGTTGGGATGCATTTTATTTTAGAGCATACAATATACTGAGTTTTCTTTTATATATGTTTATGTAAACCATAGGCAAATACACAGATCACGTTTCTTCCATCATTGTATTACCACTTTAAGAGAGACACAAATCATTGGTTAAGGCAGAAATAAATAAATCAATGTTATACTTTTACATATAAGGCGACTAATTTCCAACACTCTCAATGCTGCTGTCAAATAAATTATCATTTTGTTATGACAGCCCTATTAATCGATCCCACTTCCATTTCTCTATTTTGGATTAGCATTTTTATTTTTTTCTTAAACTCAATTGCGGTAATGGCTACACAAAATATGATACCTAATGGGGATGTTTGTAATTCTAGTTGGCAGCTCAGACACCAGAGTTTTTTTTTAAAACTGCCGTAAATGATTGGAAATAAAGTTGTTTGAAGAAGAAGAAATAAAGTCGTAAAATTACCCGTTATTTATGTCCCCTTCATGTGGCAATACTAATAAAAGGCTACTGTATTCTGGTGTTCCTGTGGTAAAGCATTGGCCCAGGTGTTCTGTTTTAAAGGTCCAATTTTATCTCTTCATCAAATAATTTCTGGGTAACAATTAAGTACCGTGCTGTGGTTGCTTTTGACCATCACCTTCCTAATATTGAGTTGCACCCACTTTTGTCCTCTGCACAGCCTCAAATCTTCGGGGCATGGACTCTACAAGGTGTCGAAAGCGTTCCACAGGGATGATGGTCCATGTTGACTTCGATGCTTCCCACAGTTGTGCCACGTTGGCTGGATGTCCTTTGGATGGTGGACCTTTCTTGATTAACACACAGGAAACTGTTTTTGTGTGTGTGTGTGGAAAACCCCTGCAGCGTTTCAGTTCTTGACACTAGTGTGCCTGGCCACTACTTACCTCGTTCAAAGGCACTTAAATCTTGTGTCTTGCCCATTTACTCTCTGAATGGCACACATACACAATCCATGTCTCAAGGCTTCAAAATATATTTTTAACCTGTGCTCCCATTCATCTACACTGATTGAAGTGGATTTAATGGGTGACATCAAGGTTTAATAGCGGTTGGAATCCAATATGTTGCACTGCTGCCCCCAACTGGAATATAATATAAGTCCATTATACTTTGATACAAAAAAAATTTGTTTAAAAAACCAACTACCCCATTCCGCTACTTTGATCTCATCTGCTCCTGCACCATGCCACCGGCCTGGGAGGACAGACACCACCGCTCAACACACCCTGTAAATCTTCTGAAGTCAAATGTACTTCTCTGCAGCTACCAACATCTTTTCAGTGATTTCTGCAGTACAGTTGATAACCATTGCTATGAATGCGAAGAAGCCAACGTTACTGAAATATATATCACTCGTTGGCCTATCCCTCTGTGCTGGCACAGATCTCCTACTCACAGGGATCCTCTCAGGATCCCTCACCCTTGACCCATCCTCCTCTACTTTCTTCACTGCCTCAGCATTCGACAACTTCTGCACTACTCTGGCCACTTCAACCTGCCTCTTTCGCACCGGACACTTCTGATTCCCAGCAAAATGGACACCCCCTACAGTTGGCACACACAACTTAATCCATTGAAACTACACACTCCTCTGTCCTATGCCCTCCTGAACACTTCCCACATCTTGGAATCTCCCTCCTACACACTGCTGCAACCTGTCCATAAATGTTGCACCTGAGACATTACTGTGGATTAAGCAGAAAATCTCTTACAGAAACTGATATTCTAACATGACTTTATTGGTAAAAGACACTGACTCAAAACGACTGACTGTGACTCTTGTTTCACCACGCTCACCACCGGGTCTGCATTGCATCAAACGGCAGGCGTCACGAACGCCAATCTTCAAATTCAATTGTTCCACCTCCACAATTAACACTACCCCAGAAATCAGTCACTCCTTTCAGTAGCGCCCTATTCCTAAGCGCAAAACAAGAAACAGATGTTGACCAAAGTTGAGTGACATCGCGCCTGCTCCATCTGGGCCGAAAAAACAAACATATCACAAGACCCCTACAAATGGATCCACTTTCTCCAGAAATGTCGCTCCTACTGTACCAGATTCTCCTTTATCATGTCCATCGATGCCAGGATCGGACTCCGAGCTTTTCACCACACCTTCCACCTCACTTAACTCACTTCACTTCCATTTCACCTCCAGAACTCGGTCTGGCGTACCCCTCACTCTGTTTGCACTGGACACCAATCTTCTTCGACACACCTCCCTCTTTTCCCGCCATCTTCAGCAGATAAAGACTCAACCTCTTCCTCTCTCACTCTTCAACCTCTTCTTCCTCTCTTTCCTTCCATTTCTCCTCTGAAAACCAATTAAATGACTCCTTGTGAAAATATTCCACTTGTCCACATCAACCTCTTTCTTGCCTCCTCGACAGAACTTCTCTACTACAACTGACAGCTCAACAGGTGACATCAATAAGGGATCATAGATTTCAGTCTGTCATATTCCTAATGTTTTGTACACTGTGTATATAAAACACAGTAATCACGTTTTTGACTGCACTGGGCCTTTTAACCTATTAGAGGATGTGTATAAAGCTATTATATTGACCTCAGGCTCACACACCATACTCCGAGACACTAGTAGGGAACTGATCCTTGGTTTGAAGCCCTCACACTTTCACTGTTGCTTATGTTTTTAGTCACATTACTTTTATAAGCTCCTCTTTAGCCTCAGTGTCCTTTGCTTTTAGGTTGAATTGCTAAAACTAGACTTACTGTAGGAGTAGTTTTGTTGACGTCAGTCTATCTTTGCAACTCATCTGCCAACATCACATTAGGGTTATGCACATACAAAAAAACCCTTAGGCTATTGACTGAGCAGCCCAAGCTAGCTGACTATTCAGGTGGAGAAATACCTTTCCTCCAACTTTCCCTTTACTCACTTCAGGTCAAGTCTAAACAAGGCCTTGGCAGGCAGTATGTCTTACAAAAGCTGAGGGTAAATTATTTCCCAACAACGACTTGTGGGTTTATAGTCCAAGTTCTTTACTGTAAATCTTTTTACGGGAACCTTGCCTTGTTTATCTTTAACTTAATTTATTTTTTACAGCCACTGTCACCTCAAGGACATAACTTTTCTCAGAACTCTGGTGAAATAAAGCCTTTTAGAAGATATTATTTTAATTAGTGTGTTATCAGAGGCTCCAAACAGATCAGATTGTCCATTATACAAAGCCCGGCCTCAGATGGCCAATGACCACATAGCTGAGACTAACTTTCTTTTTGTGCTGTTTTTTTTTATTTGCTGATGCTGTGACTTCTACTGCAGTAGTTGTGTGGGTACAGCTAATGTTATCTTTGTTCCTACTATACTCTAGCCTTCTGTTTTTTTCTGGTTAACCAAGTGTATAGCGCAGCACAATGCCCTGTTCCTCAGAGTTGCTTATGTGAGCATTATTTCCTGCTTGGATTGAATAAGCCCAAGTCAGCAGAGGAATACATGAATGAGGAAGTCACAGGATATCATGTCACACCATGTGATTCTCATTTATCATTTTCTATACATAGAAAATAATGTCATTGGACTCGTGTAAACATGCAAATTCGTGTTATATCCACAATCCTCAATAATAAGTATATTGTTCCACATTAGAAAGTGTGTGTGTGTGTGTGTGTGTGTGTGTGTGTGTGTGTAGCCTATGAAATTACCTTGGGAAGATAAGGTTGTACCTGTGCAATATAGTTTTCAGATCTCAGAACTGATTTGTAGTGAATTTCTCTTTAATAACCCATTAAGGTCTTAAAGGTACCTAAAATGCAGAGTATCAAAATCCTGAGACATTTGTAAATTCTTTTTTTAGGGTGGTGCAATCGCGGATAGAACCTTATGGCTCTGAAATGTCACTCTGGGTTCAGCCATGAGGTTCTATCTGACACTTCTGAATTAGACATGTTCCGTTAAGAAAACTGTAGCTATTTGAATACATACATGATAGAATAACACTATTTTACCAATATAAGAGTCAGAACACATAATCCAATACATTAAGAAATTGAAGACTAATTACTGTCATCCCTGAACAATGATCCAACATAATACACTAAGATTTTTGACAGTATAGTTTTTTTTACTTGCCTTCCATCATTGCTGACTAGACTGGATTTTCCACTAGTTACTACAGCCACAAAGTCAACATTGGCTGTATGGTAAAAATTCATGAAAATAAAAAATGTGCTTTTTGGTCTTAATTTAAGATTAGGGTTAGGTATCATCAGTGTGGTTAAGGTTAGGTTTAAAATCACAATTTAAAGCTGCAATATTTAACTTTTTGGGAAACAATTCACTTAGAAATGTGTGTTATGTCTTTCATTGAACGCAAGTCTAAGAAGAGGTAGCTCTGTTCTATGTGCACTGTTTCTATACTTCCCGTTCTTTCAGTTTTGTTTTTGCATTTTTTTATTTCAGTTTTTTACACCAGCTTCAAACAGCTGAAAATACAATATTTTGGGGTTATGGAAAATATATTTCATAGCGGTTTAGATGGTACAATGATTCTCTACACTTTACTTGCTTGTTTTGTAACAAACTGAAATGAGGTGAACTATTAGAATTTTTGCAACCTGGAAATGGCTGAGTGATTTCTGCATTGTGCATCTATAAGAAAATAAATTGTAGAAATAGGCAGGGTTTATGACTTTGTGGAAGTGATGACCGACTAGCCTAGACCATAGAGCACCTCAATGGAGGTGTCATAACCATAAAACCTAGCGGTCAAAGAGGGAAATGGTTCCAATCGTTTTTTCACCATTCATTTTTCCCTTAGGGGATTTTAGAAACATTTAAAATAACGGCTGTGTTTCGTGTAGGCTTGACGTTTTGCTAACCATGTAAATCTCTCGGACAAGGTGACTTATCAATATATTTGTCTCTATTTATGCTCAGATTAGAAAATGCTAACTAGCATCAACGTAGACATCATGCAAGACTACAAATCCCTGCAAGCTCCTGAGCGTCATCGCTTTCTGACACCTATACTAACTTGCACAAGACAGTTGACAGAATTGTCCAGTAAAGAAATGTAGCCATTTTGTTCATTGCTACATTTAGCTAACATTTAGATCATCATCATGGCATTGTTAGTTCTTTATGATAGCCAAATTAGCATTTTATTTTGGGGAGGTAAATATTGGTGAATATGTTAATAAGTCACTTTGTCCTAGAGAAATTTACATGGTTATCAAAACGTGATTCCAGGGTAAGCCTACACAAAACACAGCCCTTATTTGAATTGTTTCTAAAAATCCCCTATGGGAAAAATGAATGGTGAAAAAACGATTGGAACCATTTCTTGTTTGACCGCTAGGTTTTATGGGTATTATGACTCATACTGTAGTACTCTATTGGCAAAGACGTGTTCTGATCGGTCCATCAGTATTTGTTTAGACTGGTGATTGGATTGCAGATATAACCTTATAGTCATATAGTGCCATGTTCAAATGGGTTTATGCAGATAGAACTTTATAGTTAAAAATATATATATTTTTCAAATCTAACTTAACAGACAGATGAAGAACCATCTAAACATCAATTATGTGACCAACTCATTTATTTATTTTTTATTCCAAATAGAACTTCATAGTCAGATGCTTTCATTATTGTCTTTCTACAAAGGCAGAATAGCCCTACCTCAGCAAGAGACGAAGCTATATGTAATCTGTCAAACCAGTTATTCTGCACACCATGTAAAATAATGTTGTTTGGCATTACGGCTATTGAATTAATGCCCTGTGTAACACGAAACATTTGAATCAACACAAGGATATCGTTTTTTTTCTTCTTTTAACGTAGGGCATTTTAGATGGGGTGCACAGATTCTCCAAATAGTTTGTGGGAGGAGCATTGGAGAGAGTCTCAAAACGTTTCCCTGAATTTACGGTAACCGAGTTTATATTGTCACGTTGACCATTATCCCTTTATGTTCTCTTACCTGCATTTTCCCGAATGTTTAGAAGGGGACATTGTTAAAGACTGAAGAGAGAAAAGCCGCAGCACCACTCGGTAGGAAGGTAATTGGACAGTTTGCGCTCAGAAAAGTCCGATGAATGGCTCAAGATTCCCCTATGATTGAGGTATCGATTCCGTCGCTGGAGCGAGAGGTAGACGAGTCGGGGAAATTGAGGAAGGTAAACTGTTGTAGGCTTAAAAAGTATCTGGATATGTGTGGTACAGTAAGGTTCAATACTTATTTTCAGGCGTTCTCTTATGTTTTCCCACAACTTGTCATGTCAAGATTTTTGAAATATATTTATACTGCTTGGCTAGGCGATATTCCACTGGTCCTGGTTTGCCATTCGTGCCGGCTGCCGCGCCATTCCTTTGCACCAGGCAAGCTAGAAGGGCAACTATTCCATAGATGTGTATATAGTGTATATTATATAATTTCTATAATTTGGTGAATCATTGGTGCCCTTGTGTCCTGTATTACACAATTGTGAAAAGCTTCAGTTGTCTGTGGCTGCTTTCTCCCACTTTCCCTTAAAATATAATTTGAAAGCCCCGAGCCTCATTTGAAAAAGAGACACAGAAGTATTGCAGTTTGTATGCCAAACAAAAGGAAGCCAAGCACCCAATCTTTTTTTAGAGGACAGTTGCCACAAACACAGGCTACACCCTGTGGTGGAAATAGTACCCAATCGTCATACTTGAATAAAAGTAAAGATGCTTTAATAGAAAACGAGTCAAGTGAAAGTTGCCCAGTAAAATACTACTTGAGTAGAATTCAAAATGTATTTCGTTTTAAATATACTTAAGTATCAACAATAAATGCTATGAATCATTTCATATTCCTTGTTAAGTAGACAAGAGAACATGATTTAGTTTTTTAATTACGGATTGCCGGGGACTCTGTCCTGGGTCATGTTCATTTGGCACTAAATATAAGGAAATAGACTCAAACGGGGAGGGTCTACCTGGATTTGTCCAAAAGACATGCTCATTTTTGTTTCCTGTTGTAAAACGTTTTGAAACGTTTTTGCTGCATGCCCTTATTAACATGTCCCTGAATACTGGATTCTGAACAGCATGTCCTGAAGAATACACACACCTGTTTTGAACCCCACATTTTTAGAATGTTTTTTGGGGGGGCTTGCCTGTTTTGCATGTTATTTTGGCATTAATACGTGTCACATAGGCCTAACAGTTTGGGCACCGCTTGTCGCTGTTATAGTGCAATTCATGTATTGTTTAGTGTTATGTAGTGTTTTGCTGGCATGCATCTAAAAAAAAAAAAATGGTTTGCCCCACCAAGATTTACATGCTAAAATCGCCACTGCCAGGGGCACATGCCAACACAATTTACAAATAATTTGTTTAGTGAGTCCGCCAGATCACATGCTGACGGAACTGGCTCTGCACGTGAGTTATTGTCTGCATGTTGATTTTGTCTGTGCCCTCCAGACGCGTTCATGACCCGCAGGTTAAAATACCAAAAGCAACTATATTTATTAATGTCAAAACTAGAGGTCGACCGATTAATCAGCATGGCCCATTTTTAATTGGGTTCGATTTCAAGTTTTCACAACAATCGGTAATCGGCCTTTTTGGACAACGATTATGGCTGATTACATTGCAATCCATGAGGAAACTGCGTGGCAGGCTGACCACCTGTTACGCGAGTGCAGCATCAAAAGGACCTTGTGGCTACAAGGAGCCAAGGTAAGTTGCTAGCTAACATTAAACTTAACTTATAAAAAACAATCAATCTTCACATAATCACTAGTTAACTACACATGGTTGATGATATTACTAGGTTAACTAGCTTGTCCTGAGTTGCATATAATCAATGTGATGCCTGTTAATTTATCATCGTATCACAGCCTACTTCAACTTCACCAAACGGGGGATGATTTAACAAAAGCACATTCGTGAAAAAAGCGCAATCTTTGCACAAATGTACCTAACCATAAACATCAATGCCTTTCTTAAAATCAATACACAGAAGTCTATATATTTTTTACCTGCATATTCAGTTTAAAAAAATTCATGTTAGCAGGCAATATTAACTAGGGAAATTGTGTCACTTCTCTTGCATTCAGTGCAAGCAGAGTCAAGGTATATGTATCAGTTTGGGCCGCCTGGCTCGTTGTGAACTAATTTGCCAGAAATGTACATAATTATGACATGGAAGGTTGTGCAATGTAACAGCAGTATGTAGACTTAGGGTTACCACCCGTTCGATAAAATAGAGAAAGGTTCCCTATTTCACTGAAAGAATAAATGTTTTTTCTAAATGATAGTTTCCAGATTTGACCATATTAATGACCAAAGGATCATATTTCTGTGTTTATTATAAATAAGTCTGATTTGATAGAGCAGTCAAGATGTTTTTACTTTTTTTATGTAACTCTGTGAAGATTTTTTTTTTTTATTTTTTTTTTTTTTATTTATTTTTTGCTTATGAGCAGCAGGCTCATAAGCATTCATTCAAACAGCACGTTCCTGCGTTTGCCAGCAGCTCTTAGCAATGCTTGATTCACAGCTCTGTTTATGACTTCAAGTCTATCAATTCTCGAGATTAGGCTGGCAATACTAAAGTGCCTGTAAGAACATCCAATAGCCAAAGGTATATGAAATACAAATGGTATAGAGAGAGTAGACGTGTCATAATTCCTATAATAACAACAACCTATAACTTCTTAGCTGGGAATATTGAACCACCAGCTTTCATATGTTCTCATGTTCTGAGCAAGGAACTTAAACGTTAGCTTTTTTACATGGCACATATTGCACTTTTACTTTCTTCTCCAACACTGTGTTTTTGCGTTATTTAAACCACATTGAACATGTTTCATTATTTATTTGAGACTAAATAGATTTTATGTATTATATTAAGTTAAATGTTCATTCAGTGAGAGAGAGAGAGAGAGAGAGAGATCAATCGGTATAGGCTATTTTTTTGGTCCTCCAACAATCGGTATCGAAAAATCATTCGGTCGACCTCTAGTCAAAACACACACAAAACATTCATGGACATTTAGCTAGCTTCCTAATTTGACTTGGGAGAAAAATATTGGGTTGTTATTTTACCTAAAATGCATATGGTCCTTTTTTTTGCTGGAACTTTGTAGAATTTTAACCCATTTTGAGTCTCACAAAATCGTGGGTTCTCTACTCCGACAATTAATCCACAGATAATAAGGGAAACCTAGTTCGTTTTCAGTTTTCCTTGATTAATCTCTCCTCGTTTGTTCTTCTGTGGATTGTATATGGCGGTTGGCAACCAACTTTTTAAGGTGCATAACCGCCACCAACGACTGGAGTGTGAACCTTGTTCATCTTTCAATCACCCGGTTGGGTTAGTATGCTCCTAAAAACCAATGAGTAGATGAGAGAGGCGGGAATTGCAGCACGTCAAGCATCTAAAATAGAACAAAGTTCTATTTTTAGAGCCAGGCTACACTGACACCCACGAGCAGTTTGGATGAAACGATTGACTAACGTATGTGTAAATGTATTTTTATAACGCTCGCGGGTGAGGTTTGCTCAGCATGACAGAGGAAGTAGTGATGACCACGTGTTCTATTGATAAGTGTGTGAATTTGACAATGTTTCTGTCATGCTAAGCATTCGAAATCTAACGGGTACTTTTGGGTGTCAGGAAAAATGTATGGGAGTAAAAATGACATTTTTCTTTAGGAATGTGGTGCAGTAAAAAATATAAATTGTCAAGTACAGATACTTAAATGGTACTTCAAAGTATTTGTACTTAGTTACTTTACACCACTGACTACACCTAGCTGCTGGAATGACAGTTGCCAGAAGAAAGTTGGCGTTGACAGCACTTTTTGCACCTACCTAGCACTGGGGACTTGAGTGCACTTTTTGTCTGCATTTACACAGGCACCCCAATTCTGATCGCTTTGGATAAAAGAATCCGCTAAATGGCTTATATAGGATACATATAACATGACTGAATATACTGGCTCAAAGTTCATGGACTTGGGCAATACGTTTTTTGTTTTTGACAGTGAACCCCCAAACAATGTCTATAGTCATTTACCACCGGTTTTGGTTGAGAGCTGTTGGCTTGAGAGCTGTCTACTTGTTGGGTTGCATCTACACAGGCAGCCCAATTCTGGTCTTTTTTTCTGAAAAATATCTGATGTGAAAAGATCTAATTTCATGGTAAAAGCAAGCAAAAGGAAACTGAACTTTGAGCCAGTAAATTCAGTCACTTTATATGTTGCCAATATACACAAAGAGTACAAAACATTATGAACACCTGCTCTTTCCATGAAATAGATGGATAAGGTGAAAGCTATGATCCCACTTGTTAAATCCAAATTAGATGTCACTTGTTAAATCCACTTCAATCAGTGTAGCTGAAGGGGAGGAGACGGGTTAAAAAAGGATTTTTAAGCCTTCAGACATGGATTGTGTGTGTGCCATTCAGAGGGTGAATGGGCAAGACAAAGTATTGAAGTGCCTTTGAACGGGGTATGGCAGTAGGTTCCAGGCGCACCGGTTTGTGTCAAGAACTGCAATGCTCAACAGTTTCCCGTGTGTATCAAGAATGGTCCACCACCCAAAGGACATCCAGCCAACTTGACACAACTGTGGGAAGCATTGGAGTCAACATGAGTCAACATCCCTGTGGAAAGCTTTCGGCACCTTGTAGAGTCCATTCCCCAACGAATTGAGGCAGTTCTGAGAGCAAAAGAGGGGGTTCTACTCAATATTAGGAAGGTGTTTTTAATGTTTTGTCCACTCATTGTATGACATTTAGCAGATACTTTTATCCAAAGCAGTAATTGTATACTTTTCCTTATTGGTGGCCACGGCTGGAATCAAAACCATGACCCAGTTGAAAAATGGGTTCACGTTACAAATCCCACAGCAGCTGTAGTCTTAACAGGATGACTAAATTGCTTGCCTCCATGATCAACAAAAGTAAGACTGAAGTCGTTTTTGACTGACGCATAATTCTGCTTCGAGTCACTCATGAGCTTTTGGTGTGTGTGCGTGTGTTCATACTATTGTGCCAACCTGAACAGCACTTTCTGTGTAGGCTTGGATATGTTCTTTTCACATTGTCTACTCCTTTCCAGCATGAGACTAATATTGCTTGGGAAGCTAAAAGTGAGCTGAGCTGACCCTTAGCTTGTCTGATAATATAGCTGGTGCCAGTCTTCTTTTAAACAAGCAGAGGGGCATAGTCAATTATCAATTTCTTGAAATAGAGTGGGGTGCAAGAAGTAGTCCAATCATATCCCTTTCACGCCAACATGCCGACCCAAACTATTCTGTGCTGGCTTGTATATTTTCTATGCACATACAGTACATTGCCCTTTCAAACAGGGTTCAAGCTAGTATGGTGCATGCGCATCCAGGCCAGTTCAGCAAACCTTGGATGAGCTCGGCTGAGTAGTGTGAAAATGGGTCTTGCTTGTCTGATTTGGGGTGCTGCGTGTTCCACTCTGAGCCTTCTGCTGTGTTATGTAAGGAGGGGGCATCGAGCCCCTCTGTGCCAGGGGTTTGCAGGTGGAAATATCTAGCCCTATCTGCACACCCGCAACAATGAAAGCTCTGTGACGGAAGGGTGACCGATGGCGAGAAAGCGAGGATGGCCGGAGTTCTGTCTGTAAACCCGGCTGTATGGCTTCAAGAACAAAGAGACCCGATTTTGGAAAATTGTCTTTCCCATGAACTGATGACAATCTCTGTATTCTTATACATCCCCATGGGCTGCGTGAATGTCCCATCAGCTCATCTGTAGACATATATAAACAGCTCATCTGTAGACATATATAAACAGCTCATCTGTAGACATGGGGAACATAGTGACATTTTGTTACCTTAAATTAATGAGTTAAAGCATCAAAAGTGGATGAGCTGTTTTTTTTTTACTTGTTTACCAGTCTCGAGTGAGCAGACAGACTCTCTTCTTTGACTGGAAGTACCTTTTTGGGCAGATGTAACTCAATTAAATGATGTGCTTCTTGTCCTGAACAGTAATTTGGTAAACGAATGAAGCACAAGGTGTGAATGAGTAGGCCGGGGGAGTTATTTCATATGAAATAGGCGCTGAAGTTGAGACTGACTTCTGCAGGCTGAACAATGAGCAGAAGCAGGTACTTGTTGTTCATTGTGATACTTGACTTTGTGGAACTGACTAAACCAGTGAGTTCCGCCATAGCGGGAAGAACAGCAACTTCAGGAAAGGGAAAGTTGTGTGTCATTGAGAGGAACAGGGGCGAAAATCTGATATCAACTTTGGAGGGGACAATTACATGAAATTTTCTCAAGAGCAATTCCTGAGGGGGACACCAAAAGTAGTGCTGTGACACACAGCCTACATTGTAATATGGTAAATGTATATTGAGGATCCAAAGAAATAAGGTGTTTGCCGTACTCCTAACTACCGGTACCCAAAACTACACAACTAATCACAACAGCAATACCATTGCCTTTAACAAATATTAGTTCAGTCACCAGTTTAAGTTGAGAGTGGGGGTATCCATGGCATTTTCCAATTATGTTCCTATTTTACAAGTTAAAAAAATTGAGAACCTTTCATAATGTTGCCAAACAAAGACTCAACAAACTTACCTGAGACTCCCTGTCTCTGCCAGTCTGTCCCTGCATATCTGTCCCCAACTCTGCTGTCTGTCATTTCCATTAGAATTTCATTTCTTTCTTATGAACATTTTATCAACTAGTCTTTGAGATATTAGGCTACTAGGGTTCTTACTATGCGTTTTGGTGTATTGAAAAATAGTCTGATGTCCGTCTTTTATTTTTCTGCCATTTTTCTACCTGGCTGGCTGTCTGGCTACACATACACACACACACAATGTGTAGGTTATTTACAGTAGGAGATGGGCTTCTATCATCTTTTATCATTCTATTTGGGCTTCGATCTAAAAGGTAGCTAGCAAATGTGAAATGGATTAAAATGACAAGAGTTGACAGCTGTATGAGTTCACCATTTACACAACATATGCTGCAACCTTTTGTAATTTTAATAGTTTGTTTCATATTGGCTGGCTTCCAACAATAGCTGAATTTGCAAAGCTAGCGAGCACCAATTCCGTTTCAGTGGTGTTTGCTATAATCTTTGCTACCCGGGTTAAATAAAGGTGAAATAAAATAAATAAATAAAAGTTCCCTTGCGACAATTTAGCTTTTGCAACGAGACCATTAAATATATTTAAGACAATGGTAGAAGAGAGTGTAGTTCTGTTCAGTTTGGACTCCAGTTTATCGCTAACCTTATCACGGACTTTGAAGCACTAACTTACATCATCTGCATGCTGATCTTGGAATAAATTGACGATAGCAAAGATTCCATCTTTGACGAGGCCACATAAATGGAATAGGTACTAGCTAGCTTAATAGTTAATATTTGCGCGCTAGCTCTGCATATTCAGCTAGTGTGTGTGCGCGATTGACTGGATTAACCTCACGTCAGTTACGTTCATTGAGTGCCTTTCAGACAGTGGATACGACCCCTCTGTTACCTTGCCAACTAAGGAACTGGCAGTGGATCAAACCATTGTGAGGCAAAGGGTGGGTCGCAATCTTTTGAAACTTAAAAACGCGCTATTAAGTGTCTATAATCAGCACAATTGCTTTCATTGCGTATTATTAATATTATTTAAATGATATAGTTATGTTTCAGTGATATATTGGGGGGGACAAATCATATTTTTCCCAGGATCGGGGGGTCGTGTGTCCCCCCGTCCCGTCCCCCGGGATTTCCGCCCCTGGAGAGGAATTGGTTACTTTTAAAGCTCATGAACAGTCAGTCACATCTTTGTCACTAAATAACCATTCATCACAGTTCAGGTGGTGATGGTCAAAAGTCTGTATCTTCAGGGAAATAATCTTGTATTATGTAAACAGTAATCTTGTAACATCTCAAATGTATACTCTGGGCAATGGGCACTGATTGCAGAGTTTGATAACTCTATAGAACAATTTAAAAATAACTTTTACCAATATGATAAGTAGTCATGGGTTGATGATTATTCTGCTCATGAGGATCCACGTTAGATCCCGTGGCTGCCTGGATAATGGCCACAGCCCTCCTGCTCTGAGAGCTCATTCATCCATGGATTGAGGGTCATCTGTTTGGGACCATCATTGGTATGTGATGACATGGCTCCAGCCCCATCGGTCCACTGGGTCGCGAGTCGCCTGGGCAACCCAGGAATATGGAGGCCATGTGCCTTCTTTGAACAGCTAGCCTGGTACCAGATTGGTCTGTGCTGTCTTGCCAGAGTTGGTACTTGGCAAGACAGCACAGACACATCTGGGACCAGGCTACACAGCTACAGACAGTCCAAATTACTGTTTGCTGAGAGAGGAGGTAAGTACTGTACTAGGCTGACCGCTCGAGTCACTGCTGATTTAGGGTCGGCACTCTTTCGAAGTAACAGAGAGAGTGCTGAACCAGCTGCGAATAATTAAGGACCAAATGTATTTTTAGGTCAAGAATAAATACCAAAAAGGTAAACTCTTTAATGTACAGTTTATTTTTTTTATTGTGTTGGATGGTTGTAGACTAGTTCATAGATTAAAATATAGCTATAAATCAGTTATAGGGTGGCAAAATCGTCCTTGTAGCAATCACTCTGGATCAACCCATGAGAGATGAGTTTAGGTGGAAAGGGGGGGCATGGGCCTTTTAATTATAGCCTGAATGTAGCCAGTCAGCTATATTTAACGTGAGGGCCTGACAAAAAAAAAGTGTGGATCAACTGCATGACTCGGCTAATCCCCATGTCAGGATCACTCTCTGTCCTGGGTCATGTTCATTTGGCAGTAAATATAAGGAAATAGACTCAAACGGGGAGGGTCTACCTGGATTTGTCCAAAATAAATGCTCATTTTTGTTTCCTGTTGTAAAACGTTTTCTGCTGCATGCCCTTATGAACATGACCCGGAATACTGGATTCTAAACAGCATGTCCTGAAGCTCCAACTTTAAGTCAACAACTTCAAAGGATTATTTAGATAATAGCTTGCTGGAAATGTAGGCTAGAATTTTTGTCATTCATTGTTCACCACACCTTGTCATGTTTAGACAGAGTCCCTTCTATTCATATTTTTGAAAGTCTATCCGCTCTCTTTATGTCAGTAGCTATTTATGTATTATTGTTAACTTGGTTTCAGACCAATTTGGAGAAGATATCCCTGTTTTCTTTGTTTTAGAAAGCTGGGGAAGACCAAAAGATGGCCACTTTTGTAGTTGTCATTAACCACAGTTCTGGGTGACGGGTGTATTCTCATGTGTATTTGTCCAGATGAATATCAGCTAGCGTTGCCATTATCCAAATAACCCTGTTTATTAACAACCATGGCACACTGGAGCTTCACTGGAAAAGGAAGCATTTCATTGCTGCCCGTTTGATTTGTTGTAATGTAGAAGCAAGCAGGCTGCAATAATTTGTGTACTATCAGTACTATTTTCCAAGGATGAAAACATGTGGACAGTGCACTTGGGTTATAAAAACAATACTGATCCCGCAACTCCTGTCCTTGGGCTGCATTCTGCCAGTTATCTATCTTCCAAATGACTGATTGCTAAGGATGTGCAGGTGCAGTGTAGCCTACGTGTCATCCCATTCAGGAAGTTATAGAATGTCTTTAAGAAAGAACATTTTCACAGGTTGTCCTTTTACCTAGGGTTATGGTCATTCTAGGGGATCTGTTTTGCCTTTCTTGTGAGCAGTAGTACATGTACGACTGAGTTGATTTTGACCACTTGAAGCTGTAATATGTAACTTTTTTTTTGTCGACCCGACCAAATGCACATAGAAATTTGAGAGAGAGACTCGTTTTTAATGAGAATCAAAGATCTAAGAAGCGGTAGATATGTTCTATGTGCTAATTTTCTATGCATTCTGTTAAGTTTCGTTTTTGCCCCTTATACTTTAAATGTTGTACACCAGCTTCAAAATGCTGAAAATACTATTTTTGGTATTTCAAAATATATTTCACAGCGGTTTAGATGATACAATGATTCTATACTGGTATTACTGGTATAAGAAATATGGTGGGAGCTCCCACAAGCCTATACCCGCACCAATCCAATGCTTTTACATTTGTGTGAACCGGTCCACACTGAAAGAGAAAGGAGATATTGGTACGCACACTTGTTGTCCAATTCCTCAAGCAAAAGCTGCAAAGTTTGCTAGGATTCGTTTTATCGCCACCAGTGGGCACTGTTGAGTTTAGAATGCTGAGCTCTGTAAACGGGCCTCTTTCTTCCCCTGCTGGATATCTGACTGCATTACACTGGACACTAAACTCAGGCATGATTGGAGAACATCAAGTCCCATCTAGTTTGTGTAGAACTACCTTTTACAGAGGCAAACTCTTATGTGAATGGAAAGACTTACCTTTTGTACATAAATGTTTCTGTCCGTTGACAAGCAAACATATTTCTATCGATGTTCCTTTCCGGAAAACCAGTGTAATAGCGCAAAGCTCCGCTCTGCTCTTTTCTTTTCCAGCTCTTCAGAGTTGAGATATTGTTCAATGGAAGGAAACACTTTGTGCTCAGAAGACACAGTGAATTCCAGACCCTGCACAGAAAGGTAAAACAATCGCTGACTCTCTGCCTCCCCTTACTTGACACCAGAATTATACAGTAGCTGAATGATCTTAACCACTTTTTGTATACTGTACTCTACTCTGTTGCATGCATGATGGACATTAAGCCATTACAGGCCCATCCCCGTAATGTCATTTACAGTTTCCTCCTGCCTCCATAGCTGAAGAAGATTCTGCATCCCCCAGACTTTCCCAGCAAGAGGAGCACTCATCTGAGAACCAAGCCTCTTGAGCAGAGGAGGCAGCAGCTGGAGGACTACATTCAGGTAGAATATATGTATTTACACTAACACTTTACTTGACACCCAACGTCATAACAGCTGACATAACGTGTCATAATATGGTCATAACACTGTCATGGCCAATATATTTAAACATGTTGTGACATATATTGCATTATTTTATGGCTGGTTATGACACCTACATAAGATTGTCAAAACCCACATTTATTCCAATGTGTTTTTTCCCAGCCAAGAAGTTTCCTTTCGTTTTGAAAGTTTGTTTCTTAAGTCCTTTGTTGTAATGAATTCTGTTTACAGTCATGTTTTTTTTCCATCATATTTTAAATAACTTGCAGAAAATACACTGACACTCGTGAAGCATTGACCATCCTGTGTCACTTTACTTGGACTAAGAAAATACACTTTATGACCCCGTCGAGAAGCATTATGACCGTCAAAATCATTTAAGCCAGATAGGCCTATCACATACATGCCCTTGTCAGTCATCAGTCAAAAAGACAGTGTCTTGTCCTGCTCCTGAAATGTGTGCTCAATTACAATGATGTTTTAATATGGTCAATTTCAGAACATTTTATAGAACATAAATATATTGTTAACAAATAGGCTGTGGTGTAATGGAATGTTTTGCCTTGTGTGGTGGGTTTTGAGACTCTTATGTAAGTGTCATAACCAGCCATAAAATAATGCAATATATGTCACAACAGGTCTAAATAGATGTTATGACAAGTTATTTCAGCTGTAATGACATGTTATGACGCTGGGTGTAAAGTGTTACCGTATTTACTTTATTCAGTCAGGAGGACTACATATATTAATTGCATACCATGTTCAGTTACCACATTCAGGTGTAATATTTACGTATGAAATGTAATGAATTAATATATTGTACGTGCCATATTAGGACTTTGAAACTATATTTAGGTATGAATTGACATACAATATTTACATATGACTGAGGGACTATGTTCCGTATGGGCATTACCTGATGCTTACAGTAGCCCCACTGGATTGCAGTCTGGGATAGTTGAAATTTTCAATAACAGTTACTAATCCAATTTTAGACTGTGTGATCAAAACCATTTTCTTTGTATTTTCTACTGGCCTGTCTCTCTAGGATATAATTTACCAGTATGAAGAAGTCCCTCAGGTGCTGCTGGACTTCCTGCATGTGAAACATTTCCACTCTGGGAACAAAATAAGCAGCCTTGAGTATGTACCTCACCTCAACCAGCTACTCACATCAGGTTCACTTCAATAAAGTTATCAGACAGAAAAAAGTATATTGAATATGACGTGTGGCTAGGAATGGAGAATCTGATGTCAGCCTAGAGTTTATGATATGAGGTAGACAGGTGCCTTCAAAATATTTACACCCCTTGACTTTTTTTGTCACTGATCTATACACTATACCCCATGTCAAAATGGAATTATGTTTTTAGAAATGTTTACAAATTAACTAAAAATGATATATAAAAAATAAGTATTCAACCCTTTTGTTATGGCAAGCCTAAATAAGTCACAAGTTGCATGGACTCTGTGTGCAATAATAGAGTTTAACATGGTTTTTAAATGACTACGCCATCTCTGTACCCCACACATACAATTATCTGTAAGGTGTCTCAGTCGAGCAGTGAATTTCAAACACAGATTCAACCACAAAGACCAGGGAGGTTTTCCAATGGTTCGTAAAGAAGGACACCTATTGAATATCCCTTTGAGCATGGTGAAGTTATTAATTACACTTAGGATGGTGTATCAAAGATACAGGCGTCCTTCCTAACTCTGAGGAAAGAAACCGCTCAGAGATTTCCCCATGTGGCCAATGGTGAGTTTAATGACTGTAATACTAACCCAATTGAAAGAGTGAAAAGAAGCCTGTACAGAATAAAAATATTCCAAAACATGCATCCTTTTTGCAATATGGCACTAATGTAATACTGCAAAAAATGTGGCAAAGAAATGAACTTTTTGTCCAGGGGGAAATCCAACACATGACCGAGTTCCACTCTTCACATTTTCAAGCGTGGTGGTGTCTGCATCATATTATGGGTACGCTTATCAACATCAAGGACTAGGGAGTTTTTTGGGGGATAAAAATAAATGGCATAAAGCTAAGCATAGGCAAAATCCTAGAGAAACTTGTTTGTCTGCTTTCCATCAGACACTGGGAGACAAATTCACCTTTCAGCGGGACAATTACTTAAAACACAAGGCCAAATATACACTGGAGTTGCTTACTAAGACGACGTTGAATGTTCCTGAGTGGCCTAGATACCATTTTTACTTAAATCTGCTTAAATCTAGGGCAAGACTTGAACATGGCTGTGTAGCAAGGATCAACAACCAACTTGACCGAGCTTGAAGAATTTTGAAAAGAATAATGGCCAAATATTGTACAGAAAGATTACCCAGAAAGATTCACAGCTGTAATCGCTGCCAAAGGTGATTCTAACTTGTATTGCCTCGTAGGGTTGAATACTTATCTAATCAAGATATATTAGCATTTTATTTCCAAAATAATAAAAACATTTTTAGTTTGTCTTTCACTTTGACAGAGTATTTTGTGTATGTAGTTGACAAAAAATGACAATTAAATCTATTTTAATCCCACTTTATAACACAACAAAATGTGGAATACTTCAAGGGGTGTGAATACTATCTAAAGGCACCGTATGATTACCTTTTACACTGCAGTGTTTTGCAATTGAAAATGTAGAGAACCTCTATTGAATTCAGTCATGTTATATGTAGCCAATATACACAAATTGTACAAAACATTAAGAACACCTGCTCTTTACATGAGACTGACAAGTTCAAAGCTATGATCCCTTATTGATGTCGTGTTAAATCCACTTCAATCAGTGTAGATGAAGGGGAGGAGACCGGTTACAGAAGGATATTTTTTTAAGCCTTGAGACAATTGAGACATGGATTGTGTGTGTGCCATTCAGAGGGTGAATGGGCAAGACAAAAGATTCTAGTGTCTTTGAACGGGGTATGGTAGTAGGTGCCAGGCGCGCCAGTTTGTGTCAAGAACTTCAACGCTGCCAGGTTTTTCACACTCAACAGTTTCTTGACCGGTTTTTCACGCTCAACAGTTTCCTGTGTGTATCAAGAATGGTCCACCACCGAAAGGACATCCAGCCAACTTGACACAACTGTGTGACGCAACATGGGCCAGCATCCCTATGGAACGCTTTAGACACCTTGTGGAGTCCATGACCTGAACAATTGAGGCTGGGGGGGCAACTCAATATTAGGAAGGTGTTCCTGATATTTGTTATACTCTGTGTATATTGTTTAACATGGGCAAATAATAGGCTGTAGTAAAAATGCTGGTTTCCTCATCATTTCAGATCATTTGATGATAGTGACCCTCAGGGATATGGGTGAGCTTCCCTTTTATCTTGTGAACAGCCATGTGTATTCTGCCTGTGTGCCATACAGTACATGTCCCCCTGTACTTAAAACATGTACTTTGGTTTCTGAACCGATCCTCGGGTTTATGCCCGGGCTCGGGACCCTCTGAAGTTCCACTATGATCTATTCTAACACTAGCACACCTGATTCATCTTGCCAACTCATCAGCGCAAAGTGAGAACGTCTGGCTTATGAGGGTTTGGGCATGCAGAGCAGAGGGCAAATGTAAATGCCATACAAAAAGATGCAAATTAAATTTATGCATAAGAAAAGTGTAATCTCAATTTAGAATGCTGAAATCTGCAAAGGTTACGCTCCATATTGCAATGCACACATCCATGTTGTAGCAACATACATTTGACTCGTTCAGCTCTTCGACTCACCCAGTGGTCTCTTGTCCCTCAGCGGTCAGCTGCAGCATCAGCGTGTGGTGGGATTCTGTGGTGACCCCTATCTCCTGGAGTCCCCCTCAGGTACGGCAGGCCTCCGCATTAGAGATCCTTAGACCACCCAGATGATTAAATGGGGGGGCCTTACACTTAAGTGTCTAAAACTAGGTAGAGAGTAAGTAGAAATGATAATGGACCTATAGTGTATATTTAGACCTGTCCTCCTTTTGAGATCTCCACACTCTCTACCATCATTGCAAGTAACAGTGAGCTGGATGTTAATGTTTCCGTAGGATGGTCTTCTTTTAAAGAGCTTGCTGAAAGCTTACTCCGCTAAATGGCCTGTGCTTTAGTATTTTTGTTTACGTTTTAGTTATTGATCGTGTTCCAGATCAAAGACAGTATATGGACAAAAGTATGTGGACACTTGCTGCTCGTCGAACATCTCATTCCAAAATCATGGGTATTAATATGGAGTTGGTCTCCCCCTTTGCTGCTATAACAGCCTCCACTCTTCTGGGAAGGCATCCACTTGATGTTGGAACATTGCTGCTGGGACTTACTTCCATTCAGCCACAAGCATTAGGGAGGTTGGTCACTGATGTTGAGTGATTTAGGCCTGGCTCGCAGCAGGCGTTCCAATTCACCCCAAAGGTGTTCAATGCGGTTGAGGTCAGGGCTCTGTACAGGCCAGTCAAGTTCTATCACACGACTCTCAACAAACCAGTTCTGTTTGGACCACGCTTTGTGCACGGGGGCATTGTCATGCTGAAACATGAAAGAGCCTTCCCCAAACTGCTGCCACAAAGTTGGAAGCACAGAATCGTCTAGAAGGTCATGTGCTGTAGCGTTAAGCTTTACCTTCACTGTAACTAAGGAGCCCGAACCATGAAAAACAGCCCCAGACCATTATTCCTCCTCCACCAAACTTTACATTTTTTTTACATTTTACTTTTTAGTCATTTAGCAGACGCTCTTATCCAGAGCGACTTACAGTAGTGAATGCATACATTTAATACATTTTTTTCTCCATACTGGTCCCCCGTGGGAATCGAACCCACAACCCTGGCGTTGCAAACACCATGCTCTACCAACTGAGCCACACGGGAGGCCTTTACAGTTGGCACTATGCATTCGGGCAGGTAGCGTTCACCTGCCATCCACCAAACCCAGATTCGTTACTTGGACTATCAGATAGTGAACCGTGATTCATCGCTCCAGAGTTTAATGGCGGCAAGCTTTACACCACTCCATCTGACGCTTGGCATTGCGCATGATGATCTTAGGCTTGTGTGCGGCTGCTCGGCCATGGAAACCCATTTTATGAAGCTCCTGACGAACAGCTATTATGCTGACGTTGCTTCCAGAGGCAGTTTGGAACTCAGTGAGTGTTGCAACCGAGGACATGATTTTTACGCGCTTTGGTACTCGGCGGTCCCGTTCTATGAGCTTGTGTGGCCTACCACTTTGCGGGTGAGTCGTTGTTGCTCCTAGACGTTTCCATTTTGCAATAACAGCACTTACAGTTGACTGGGGCAGCTCTAGCAGGGCAGAAATTTTACAAACTGACTTGTACTTATGACGGTGCCACATTTAAAGTCACTGAGCTCTTCAGTACGGTTGATTCTACGACCAATGTTTGTCGATGGAGATTGCATGGCTGTGTGCTTGATTTTTATACACCTGTTGGCAACGGGTGTGGCTGAAATAGCCAAATCCACTCATTTGAAGGGGTGTCCATATACATACTTTTGGCCTCAGTGTACATTGGAGTTGCCTGCCTGGTATCAGCTATCCACTTATGGCGTGCAACCAATCTAGTCGGCCTAGAACGCAACCATGGTATTGAACTTTTAATCTTTTCCAACAGATCTGCCGGACATTGTCATGGATGGGGTCCTGCAGGGCTTGTACCCCCGAGACATCCGTGTCAGCTTCACAGCCTGCACAAAACCCAGCCTCCCAGAGAGACCCAGTCTGGCTCCAGCCCGTACCGTCAAAGCTCCAGTGATTCCCTCTATATAGTGGCAGCCAATGCAGAAGTCCTGACACTAGGATCTACTGTGGATTTTAAATGACCTTGATAGTAATTTGCCGACTCGGACATGCATCCAATCAGAGGCCCATTTGCTTGTGTACTGCCATACAATAGAAATATGTTACTCTGGGTGCTTGACTAAAGTCACATAGGCCAATTGAAGATGTTCTTGATAAAGCAATGTCATAAGGTGGGGTGGTAACTGCAATTTGGTTTGTAAGCAGTTGAGTACATTAACTGCCTTAGCTCACCTGCCAGATCGATACGTTTCAGCTATCCACATGCAATGATTTGATGTCTCACTAATAGGGTGGCAGGTAGCCTAGTGGTTAGCATGTCAGGCCAGTAAATTAAAGGTTGCTGGCTTGAATCCCCGAGCCGAGTGAAATGTTGTGCCCTTGAGCAAGGCACTAAACCCTAGTTTTCCCCAGGGGAGCTGTACTATGGCTGACCCTGTAAAACATGTCACTGCACCTATCCCGTGTGGCAGTAGTCTGCCTGGAATGACAGTTTCACAATCACTGGCATGTCATATGTAAATGTTTTCACGTGTTAAGCTTTATATAAAAATGTGATATGCCCCAATCAAGTGGTCAGTTTGGATGGCCCATGTTCATATAAAAATGTTCATTGTTCTACTTGCAATCTTACAAGAAACTAAGTGCCATTTTTTTATCAAGTTAGGTTGTCACATGCACAAGAACTGCTTTTCTCGCAAGCTCTAACCAACAATGCAGTAATCAGTAACAATGGAATACAAAACATAAGGTGCAACAAGGTTGTGACCACACTAATAAAATTACTAAAACATTGACAATAATTGAACACTAGGAACCATCTTAACAAAACCTGGATCCTTTATTGAAGATGTATTCTTTACAAAATGAGCAGGTATCAGCTGCACGACAACCATACTGGAATGCCTGTTTGGAAATGGACCCAGTGTGCCTTTGCTTTGATCTGGCACTTAAATTCAATGGGTAGCTTCTGCTACCAGGACAACCCGCGCAGGAGCCCCCACCAGGACCAGTGGTAAACAAAACAGAAAATTCAATGGTCTACCTACACCCCACAGTCCTGTTCCCCCATTTAATAAAGTTGACTTGTTTTTACTCCTTGGCAATCGCGAAGGGTTTCTCCACTTCAATCTTGCCACAGTCGTGGATGGACACATCTTTGAGGGGCTTGTCCCGGCCGTCTGTCTTTGTGCCCTCGATCTTCTTCACCACATCCTGTAGGGGAGCAATACCGCAAGTGAGGGGTATGCAAACAGATTCAGCTGCAGGTGTGTATTTGTTCTGTGTTGGGGTGGGTGGGGAATACTCACCGTGCCTTCCAAAATTTTGCCGAAGACCACGTGCTTGCCATCCAACCAAGGTGTCTGAATGGTGGTGATAAAGAACTGGGAGCCGTTGGTGTCCTTGCCAGCGTTGGCCATGCTCAGCCAGTAAGGTCCGTAGTGCTTCAGCTTGAAGTTCTCATCAGGGAAGCGGTCTCCGTAGATGCTCTTGCCTTCAGGGAAACAAGGATATTGATAATAAATCAACATTTGCATTGATGCCCATGTCATTATTGGTAGTTAGAGCGATATCCAAGTGTGAATTCCCCTCACCGCCAGTGCCATCTCCTCTGGTGAAGTCACCACCCTGGATCATGAAATCCTTGATAACTCTGTGGAACTTGCTGCTTTTGTAGCCAAATCCTTTCTGTGGAGATGAGAAGCAATGCATTAGTCAGTACCTCAATGGTTCTACCATAACATATCCATTTGCTAAATCGATTCCCTGGGTATGAAAAGACTCACCTCTCCAGTTGCTAGTGTAATGAAGTTCTCAACTGTCTTGGGTACCGTTTTCCCAAACAAACCAATGACAATTCGTCCAACATCCTCATCTCCAATTCTGATGTCGAAATAAACCTGTTAAGGGAAAGCATGAGTAACTAGGTTAGCAGGAATTCTGAGGCAACTTGTCCTCATCTTGGAATGTCATCCCTTGAGCACCCCAGATAGGCAGGTCATCATGGAACTCAAGTGACATGTGAGAAATGTCACGATGCATATACATTTCTCCCCCCCCCCCCCCCCAGAGGACCACTGATGGTGCGCACAATTACAGTGGCGTGTATTCATGGATGCTAGGCTTCCCCAGAATAAAAATTAAATATCTTCCGTCCCGCGTTTCATAATGTTTTCAGTTCTCAAGAGACTGAATGTAGCTCACCGGAAAAAGCATTGAGCAAGTTAAACAGCACCCCTCCATCTCTACGTGTAGACCATCTGATGCGGTCTGGTCCAAACGACTAACATTGTTGCCGCCCATAGCATTGCATGGAATGCAAGGGAAGCCAGCGAGCATTTAGCCTCCCACGATACAAAAAGAAAGAAGTATTAAGTTAACGTTGAGCTAAACTGAGCTAGCGCAACTGTGAATGGTCCTGACATACCATGGGAAGCCAGCGTGGGTTTTGGCGTAACTCCTATCAAACCGCATTGAGACCATACGTCATTGACTGCAACAACTTGAATTGTTTCATCTCGTTGTGTGGTTGTCCTCCGGTGGCTAGCTAGTTAAAGTAGGCCCTTTCCTAAATCCCTACTAAAATTTTAGACTTGTGGTTTTACTTTTCTCCGTACTGGCCGGTGTCAAATCTCCCCCCTGACAGAATTCCCCCCCTTCTAATTGCCATAATTTTGTGGCTCGAGTCATATTTTCTATAGAACGAACTTCACGTCAGGACAGGCAACCGAAATTAATAATGAATGCATGTTAAACATAGGCGTAAAATGTTGGCAAGCAATACATATTTCAGAACTACTACGGCTAAATTATCCTTACACTTTCAAAAATACTAGTCGAATAAGATATGGGAGAGATGAATTTTGGCTATAAGACTTGTATAGACTAATACATATCAGTAGCGGATTTAGGTACGGGCGACATGGGCAGCCGCCCAAGGAGGCATCTTGGCGGGGGCGGTGCGGGCGCCATACAAGCGAGAACCGCCACATCCACTTGAAACAAATAGCCAAACCGAAAACTGAGTGAAGAGCAGAAATCTCAACTAGCAAGCAAGTCGCAGCAATTAAGAGGGGGGGGATTTTCGGCACAACACCGACCAATGATTAAGAATGGCGATTTGTTCTAAACAATTAATTCATACATTGTTGTGCCCCTGGCCTGAGAGGATGGAAGTTCAATATGTAGAAGGCAGTGTTACCTAGCTAACGTTACCCATGAATGAAAGTTATGCTAGAGCAAGCATTTTAGCCAGGTAGCCTTAGGACAACAAACAGCGTGTACTGTAGGACAGTGAGATCGTTTCTTCTACAACTACAAGTAGGGTGAGTCAACACGAGCGCACACATTCGAACCATGGACAGATATTTAGCGTACTGTAACGACTCAGGGTCGTTCAAATAAATTGTGTTTGGTGTATTTTAATAGTCACGGAATTAGACTCAGCAGAGGTGATTTGATGACGTTGAAATTGTGCAGGCAGATCGTTTCTTTGCGACGCTAAATCAATTGGTGTTTAGTGGTCCGAAAAATACGGAAACATTAACTTCCTTGACCATGCTGTAGGTGATGTAACGGTCTTACATGCGATTTGTGGACTAACCCAGGCAGTTTGCCATCCGGTTTTGTGATGAAACAAAAAGGTGGTTGAATTTATTCTGCCTCTGTCCTTTAGGCCTGTGTGTCACGGTCGCAAAACATTTTTCTAGAGCAAACCCAATTATCACCCAGGTTTTAAAATGGCTTTCCCATTGATTTTACCCACGCATCGCTACTGCTTAGTGGCTTTAAACCTAAAAACTGGTTTTTGTATTTCATTTAAAAGGTATAGGGGTTAGACTCCGCTCAGGCATGCTTGGAAGTAAGGCTTGTTTGAAAGGTTGTGATTTGCAACAACCGGTTTCTTAGTTCTCATTTAACCATTAGTTGCAGTAGGTTGTCCGGAAATTTGATTATGGCAGTAACACGCCAACTGCATTGCCTATAACCGGTCAAACCCAATGCTTGCACAAACGCAAAAATGACTTCCAATTACGTGTGCACGTTTTCCTTTAGACTCGTGAATGGGCTCCCGAGTGGCGCAGCGGTCTAAGGCACTGCACCAGTGTTAAGAGGCGTCACTACAGACCATGGGTCGACGACGGGTTGTAGCACAACCGGCCGTGAGTCCCATAGGGCGGTGCACAATTGGCCCAGCGTCGTCCTGGTTAGGCCGTCATTGTAAATCATTTCTTAACTGACTTACCAAGTTAAATAAAAACAGTTGCTGACGACGTTGGGCGCAGAGTTACGTAGCCCCAAGCCAAATAAGTGGACGTGGCCTAGTTAACTACAGCAGCTAAAAAAAACTAGCTAGCTAAGGCCTGCATGTCGTGCAAGCATCGAGGCCGTGCATTAACTAGTAACCAACGGCTGCATCGCATTTCGCCGAGTTCGTTTCATTGTATCACGTCTTGTGACATTGTAGTTCGCAATGTTTTAGACCTGAAAAGCCAGACAGCACAAGACGGTTTCTTACTACAAACGTTAGCTGTGCACAAAAAAAACCCTCCCGTCTTTGGATTTGCTAGATACCTTACCTTGGCCGTGACTTTTGGGCCCTTCTGTTTCTCGTCAGCGTCTGATCCGCTCGGGAAGAGCAGAAATATCACCGACCCAACGATGACCGTGACCGCAACCAAAAACTTCATCCTTCTCTCGCAGATTCGAACCATGAACAAGGAAAGTGTAGCCGTGGCGGCCCTAATGTACGTATATGTGCCGGGGGAAAAGTGGGTATATCCGGGGTGGAGACAGCTGCCTAACGCAGGCCTTTACCCTCCGCCCATGATATCCAATTGGAGGAGGTGCAGTTTTAATCTAGCCAAAATAAAACGTTTTACTATGATTGGTTTAGTCTGCACATAATGCAATGTATAACCCAATCCTGGATGGATACGCGTAATGCGCACATAAAGACACATCCGTGAAGGAATTCGATTATCTGGCCCGGGTTGGTCCCTACCCCATTGAAGTTTACATTTAAAATGGTTAAAGAGCGACTGCCCCTAAAAAACAGCGATGTGGCATTGATATGAGTCAGAAACATTTATTATAATGTCAAACTAGACTACAAAGTGTAAAAATAATAATTTTGTTCATGAAGTCAGTCTTGTCTAAAACCGAGTTCAGAACCTCGGGGCATCACACCGAGTAAATGAAGGTTGGGTTTCGATTAGAATTATGTCAATAAATCATGCCCCCTTTTGTCAAACTCCACGTGTAAATTGCCCCTCCCACTTCGTTTCCCTTCACGGAATGGAGCTCAGTTGTTTCTTCGTCCTAAACCAAAGCGATCATGGCCGTTTGAGACTGAAAAGCCCTATACGGATTGACCATGCAAAGCATGCTTCCAGCTAGGTTGAAGGTGGGTATATTTTGAACCTAGTCTTCCAGCAGGATGCACACCCAACAACTATGGTTTGCATGCCCTGCAGAAGGACTCCATCATGCAGGTTGTATTTCGTTGGTCCCCAGTGGATGTCAGTATACCGGTAGTTAGACCATAGACTGCTGGTTATGTACGGTCAGTATATTTTTAATAACCATTATCACTATCATAGCTGACACAGCTAGCTAATGTCAGCCTACCTCAATACAACTTGGATTTGGCTTGGAAAAAATAACGTTTCAAAAGAAGGCAAATACTTAGAAGGAAAACATTTTGTCATGATTGTGATGTCGCCATATTTATTGACTTCAGATGCAGATTTGAAGGGACCGCTGTATTTTAGCTAGCTAACATTAGCATTGTTAGCTATTTTTGACAAACTTTGATAGTAACAGTAATGAGTTGCAACCGATCTAAAGTAAATTTGACAGAATTATGGCAAAGTTGTTTGCTACTAATTATTTGCCTACTTTAGCAATGTCATATTGCCGAAATTAGTGTAATTTAGGGGAAACAGTCACATTAGCCTCTGAGGTGCAACCCATGTCATCTAGGGCACAAATAAATATTGGATGCAGTAATGGCGATACTAGCTAACTCATGTCTGACTACAACAGTGTACCAACTAGCAGTAACAAACTCAAACAGTCAATCTACATCTGTAAAATATAGAAGACGCTTTCAAACGAGATTACGTTATTTCTCGAGCTGTGTTTATAATTTAGGTAGGATGACAATCGTTGACCCTGTTTTTCTGTTAGACAAAGTGCACCGTTGGGTGCCAGACTGATCCCGTGGTCATGAACGGATGCTGGAACCTACCAGAAGGAGCAAAGGTGGGTATCATAACATGTCCAGCAATGTGATTGCAATGGTATAGAGACCTCCAAAAATAATTGAATTCACTGTTCACTTGCTTTTTTCACAGCTTGTAAGGCAAGACCTCAGAATAAGTGTGTTTCACAACAAGTACTCTTGTGACACCTCATCCGTTGTTGCCAGTCTCCCTTAACTCTGATGAAAAGGACACGCCATCATGAGGCCTCTGACCGTGACCCGAGTTACTGCCCTGACGACACAGATGGCTTCATCGACAGGTAATGTTTGTAAAAAGTTTTTTTTTTAATATATATAAATACGTGGCTTGATAAAATGGGCTAATTCCCCAGTCAAGTAGAGTCATTTTGGTTGTGAAGTGCATTAGCAAAAAGCTTTGTCCTTTAGAACAAAATGCAATTTATCACTTGGCTGTCTATTATATCACCCTGTCACAGGCACTTCCAGTCAACACCACCTAATAAGATTGGCTGCTGCAGTTGTTTGAGAGATGTCCTGTTTGCAACTGAACATGCAGCATAGAGAAGACAAGAAAGGGGTCCCTCATCAGCATCATGCAGACATGCCCTCACAGTGAGCATTCTTATGAATGGAACAGTCAGCCACATGTTGTGGCTGACAAGTATCCAACCAGCAACCTTCACCTGTCAGCGGCAACAGCTTTCACGGGATCATCATTTGTACAAATACAAACACTTCATTATTTTGATACATT
Organism: Salmo trutta; assembly: GCF_901001165.1. Lineage (NCBI taxonomy): Eukaryota > Metazoa > Chordata > Actinopteri > Salmoniformes > Salmonidae > Salmo > Salmo trutta. The sequence goes on along the minus strand of NC_042963.1, from coordinate 22,468,061 downwards.
TGATAACCCAATTGTGAAACAATTTATGTAAACTGACAGTTGTAGCTTATTTTCTACTTCTTAGTTGCGTATAATGTCCAGGGCATAACCTAGCCTGGTTGAACCAGCCTGATCCCTGTGTTCACCATTCTATTTCATTTCAAATGTTATATCTGAAGTGAAAAAGAAAAGGGGAATGGAGCCATCGGGATATTTCCACCATGCTAATCATAACCACCATTGATAATGTAATCAGTGCTGTGTGTGTGACCGACCAGTATCTTTGAGGGGCCAGGAGCTGATCTACGCTACTATGTCCATCAATGGGGCTCTGGCAAAGACCTCACCTCCAGCCTCACATCTTGCCTGCTCACCAACAGTCTTTGATGGAGAGAACAGAATTAGGTTTAGGCTGACCTGTTCAAACTTCAACATAGGTGAGATCTGACACACATCCCCCTCTTCAAAGGGGGAGACACTCTAGACCCAAACTGCTACAGACCTATATCTATCCTACCCTGCCTTTCTAAGGTATTTTAAAGCCAAGTTAACAAACAGATTACCGACCATTTCGAATCTCACCGTACCTTCTCCGCTATGCAATCTGGTTTCAGAGCTGGTCATGTGTGCACCTCAGCCACGCTCAAGGTCCTAAACGATATCATAACTGCCATCGATAAGAGACATTACTGTGCAGCCGTATTCGTCAACCTGGCTAAGGCTTTCGACTCTGTCAATCACAACATTCTTATTGGCAGACTCAACAGCCTTGGTTTCTCAAATAATTGCCTCGCTTGGTTCACCAACTACTTCTCTGATAGAGTTCAGTATGTCAAATCGGAGAGCCTGTTGTCCGGACCTCTGGCAGTCTCTATGGGGGTGCCACAGGGTTCAATTCTCGGGCCGACTCTCTTCTCTGTATACATCAATGATGTCGCTCTCGCTGCTGGTGATTCTTTGATCCACCTCTACGCAGACGACACCATTCTGTATACCTCTGGCCCTTCGTTGGACACTGTGTTAACTAACCTCCAGATGAGCTTCAATACCATACAACTCTCCCTCCGTGGCCTCCAACTGCTCTTAAATGAAAGTAAAACTAAATGCATGCTCTTCAACCGATCGCTGCCCGCACCTGCCCGCCCGTTCAGCATCACTACTCTGGACGGCTCTGACTTAGAATATGTGGACAACTACAAATACCTAGGTGTCTGGTTAGACTCACATTAAATATCTCCAATCCAAAATTAAATCTAGAATCGGCTTCCTATTTCGCAACAAAGCATCCTTCACTCATGCTGCCAAACATACCCTCGTAAAACTGACCATCCTACCGATCCTCGACTTCGGCGATGTCATTTACAAAATAGCCTCCAACACTCTACTCACCAAATTGGATGCAGTCTATCACAGTGCCACCCGTTTTGCCACCAAAGCCCCATATACTACCCACCACTGCGACCTGTATGATCTCGTTGGCTGGCCCTCGCTTCATACTCATCGCCAAACCCACTGGCTCCAGGTCATCAACAAATCTCTGCTAGGTAAAGCCCCACCTTATCTCAGCTCACTGGTCACCATAGCAGCACCCACCCGTAGCACGTGCTCCAGCAGGTATATCTCACTGGTCACCCCCAAAGCCAATTCTTCCATTGGCTACCTCTCCTTCCAGTTCTCTGCTGCCAATGACTGGAACGAACTGCAAACATCTCTGAAGCTGGAGACTCTTACCTCCCTCACTAGCTTTAAGCACCAGCTGTCAGAGCAGCTCAAAGATCACTGCACCTGTACATAGCTCATCTGTAAATAGCCCATCAAATCTACCTCATCCCCATACTGTATTTATTTATTTATCTTGCTCCTTTGCACCCCAGTATCTCAACTTGCACATCAATCTTCTGCACATCCTACCATTCCAGTGTTTAATTGCTATATTGTAATTACTTTGCCACCATGGCCTATTTATTGCCTTACCTCTCTTATCCTACCTCATTTGCACATGCTGTATATAGGTTTTTCTACTGTATTATTGATTGTATGTTTGTTTATTCCATGTGTAACTCTGTGTTGTTGTATGTGTCGAAATGCTGTGCTTTATCTTGGCCAGGTCGCAGTTTCAAATGAGAACTTGTTCTCAACTAGCCTACCTGGTTAAATAAAGGTGAAATTAAAATAAAATGTAAAAAACATTGGTATCTCTAACTGCCATTGGTAATAGAACAGTGACTGTATGTGTCCACAGAAACATGGATGGGGCTGCACATGGAGACTTGCAAGATGATGTTATGAAGTCCAGACTGGCAGACAGGCTTGATACTTATGTCTCTGAATGGAGAGAGACCTGGCACTCTCTGCATTCAAATTTTACTTGCATTGTCTTTTATTATTTAAATGAATAGTGTCAGTCATTATGGGGAGGGACAAACCCTGTATGTTCTGCACCAGGATCAGATAACTCCTGTTGTATACTCCTTTAGGACACCACACAGGAAGGTATGACCACTCACATGTTTGCCAAGGCAGCCCCATTACCACCAGACAAAATGCAGATAGGCACAGTATCTATATCGGCTGGGAATGACCAAAGATGAAGGTGCACATTGTTATACAGTGGGGGGGAAAAGTATTTGATCCCCTGCCGATTTTGTACGTTTGCCCACTGATAAAGAAAGGATCAGCCTATAATTTTAATGGTAGGTTTATTTGAACAGCGAGAGACAGAATAACAACAAAAATATCCAGAAAAACGCATGACAAAAATGTTATAAAATCATTTGCATTTTAATGAGGGAAATAAGTATTTGACCCCCTCTCAATCAGAAAGATTTCTGGCTCCCAGGTGTCTTTTATACAGGTAATGAGCTGAGATTAGGAGCACACTCTTAAAGGGAGTGCTCCTAACCGCAGCTTGTTACCTGTAAAAAAGACACCTGTCCACAGAAGCAATCAATCAATCAGATTCCAAACTCTCCACCATGGCCAAGACCAAAGAGCTCTCCAAGGATGTCAGGGACAATATTGTAGACCTACACAAGGCTGGAATGGGCTACAAGACCATCGCCAAGCAGCTTGGTGAGAAGGTGACAACATTTGGTGCGATTATTCGCAAATGGAAGAAACACAAAATAACTGTCAATATCCCTCGGCCTGGGGCTCCATGCAAGATCTCACCTCGTGGGGTTGCAATGATCATGAGAACGGTGAGGAATCAGCCCAGAACTACATGGGGGGATCTTGTCAATGATCTCAAGGCAGCTGGGACAATAGTCACCAAGAAAACAATTGGTAACACACTATGCCGTGAAGGACTTAAATCCTGCAGCGCCTGCAAGGTCCCCCTGCTCAAGAATACATATATATGCCCGTCTGAAGTTTGCCAATGAACATCTGAATGATTCAGAGGACAACTGGTGAAAGTGTTGTGGTCAGATGAGACCAAAATGGAGCTCTTTGGCATCAACTCAACTCGCCGTGTTTGGAGGAGGAGGAATGCTGCCTATGACCCCAAGAACACCATCTCCACCATCAAATATGGAGGTGGAAACATTATGCTTTGGGGGTGTTTTTCTGCTAAGGGGACAGGACAACTTCACCGCATCAAAGGGACGGTGGATGGTGTACCGTCAAATCTTGGGTGAGAACCTCCTTCCCTCAGCCAGGGCATTGAAAATGGGTCGTGGATGGGTATTCCAGCATGACAATGACCCAGAACACACGGCCAAGGCAACAAAGGAGTGGTTCAAGAAGAAGCACATTAAGGTCCTAGAGTGGCCTAGCCAGTCTCCAGACCTTAATCCCATAGGAAATCTGTGGAGGGAGCTGAAGTTTCGAGTTGCCAAACGTCAGCCTCGAAACCTTAATGACTTGGAGAAGATCTGCAGAGGAGTTGGAAAAAATCCCTCCTGAGATGTGTGCAAACCTGGTTGCCAACTACAAGAAACGTCTGACCTCTGCGATTGCCAACAAGGGTTTTGCCACCAAGTACTAATTCATGTTTTGCAGAGGGGTCAAATACTTATTTCCCTCATTAAAATGCAAATCATTTTGTAACATTTTTGACCAGCAGTTTTCTGGATTTTTTTGTTATTCTGTCTCTCACTGTTCAAATAAACCTACTATTAAAATTATGGACTGATCATTTCTTTGTAAGTGGGCAAACGTACAAAATCAGCAGGGGATCAAATACTTTTTTTCCTCCACTGTATCCAACCCTCTCATATCTACACATGTGCTGCCCTACGTGGTAAGGGATATGGGTAGGTTTTCTATCAAGGAAAACTCAATTACAGTCATTATAATGCAGCAATCAGAACAGTCAGAGTGGATCTGAATGAAAGGATACACTAAAAAAGAGCCTATTCTTACAGCGTTTTTTATTATCAAATCATAGAAAGTTCAGTGTACACGTGTCAAAAGGGGAATGCACATGATTCAAGGCCATCAGAAGCACTGGCGGACTCTGCATGCTACTACATTCTTGTTTCAGGGCAATAGGCTACACCACATACAGTTGACTACTGTGCCAGAGCCATACAGTATATACATTGTTGAGATCTTGACATGATGACTTAATTCCTGGGATAGATAAATATTTGCACCAATGCATCCCATCCAAAAGTGAGAATGTTCCTCAACAGGGAATCCCTTGCAAGGTTACATGATGGAATAAGAGTTTGTCTTATGACCATTTTAAGTGCATTTATAAACCATTATTCAAACAAGCTTTTAATAGGCTTACAATTTGGAAAGCATGAATGACTTTCACAATTTTAACCATAACTTTTTATTAATGTTTCTCAAAATGTTTAATTGATGGTTAAAGTAATTGCCCGATTTTCAAATGCACCATTAAATTATTTAACAATTTAAAGGATTTTTTGATGTGGAAACTTTGTGAACCCATTTTTGTGATTGGGCCTGGGCATCAGACTCCAGAGCCCTTTATTGCAGAGTTGTGTCAATGAGGTGGTCGGTTTTCAGTTGGCTAACACTTATTACATGGTTTGTGCAGGGGTGCTATCGGAAACTTAACATTTTTAACCAGCATGGTAACAAGCATTTGTTGTTGCACCCCGCAATTACCACCAGGTACATGTTATTACAGTGTTAACTATACAATACTTGTTACAGGGTAATTACATTGAATAAGGACCCCTTAAAATGAAGCGTTACCAAAATACCTGATACAATAAAAAATGTATATATGAGTGCCTTCTAAATTTCACAATAAATTGAATACCTGAATTCCCACCAAAATCACTGAAATACATTCATTATTTGTCTGTGCCAGTAAAAGGTTTCATGTGCTATAATTCAGATATGTCACGACTTCCGCCGAAGTCGGTTCCTCTCCTTGTTCGGGCGGCGGTCGGCGTCGCCGGTCTTCTAGCCATCATCGATCCACTTTTCCTTTTGTTTTGTCTTGTCTTCCCACACACCTGGTCTCATTTCCCTCATTACATGTTGTGTATTTAACCCTCTGTTCCCCCCATGTCTTTGTGCGGAAATGTTTATTGTAAGTGCATGTGCACTTTTTCTCTGGTGCGCGATGGGTTTTGTACCCATTTCTTTGTTCTGGTTTCCGGTGGTTTTTATGAATAAAAACTGCTCCGTTGATCTTCCGTGCAGCCAGTTACGCACTCCCTTACAAGATAATATCTGATGGATTAGAACAATTCTAAACGTTTGGAGTATCTTCATCCTTTGTCCAACTGTTGCATTTATTGGAATTGTTTTTAAAACCTAAAACCTACCGTTGCTACTGAAAGGTTGTAAGATTGATCATCCCACTGTTATTGATCTAGATGAATGTTGGGAATATATTAATAGACAAGGCAGTGACTTTGGATGGAAAGTTGGAAAGTTTGCTGAGGAGAGTTTGAGGTTGGCCCTTCTGTGGTGATGGGAGATGTTCCTCCATGTTTACTCCTGGATCCTGTTGATCTAATCTTGGTAGAAAAAATGTTTAATATTGGTCAGAAGGGAATGGGATAGGGGAACTGGTTGACAATTACATTAGTAGAAGCTTTAATTGTTTTTTTTATCAAGGACCCAGAAATTGATGTGAAGATATGTTGAAGACTTACAGATAAAAAGAATGATAATAATATAATTTTTTTATTTAACCTTTATTTAACTAGGCAAGTCAGTTAAGAACAAATTCTTATTCACAATGATGAACTGATGAATTGTCAATATACTGACTTGAACTGCTGGCGATAGTATCTGCTCTCCAGTGGGTGGAGGACACTCAAACGGTCAGAAATGTAGAATGCTCAGATTCCCTGTCTGTATCAGTTGTGTGCATTCATGGTTGCCAAGGGAAGCCAGGCTTCCCCAAATATTTGACCAATAAAAATGTGATAATTTCTCTTTCGTCTCTTTGTGTGTTCATCATTTTCCATAAAAAAATAGAAACATTATTTGATATAATGTTGAATTTGGCCATTACTACTATAGCCCATAGAAAGGCATTGAATAACACATTCACAAATGGCCAAAAAGACAGTAAAAAAATGTATCATAAGGAATAAGGTTTTGAAGTGTCTGTCCTATATCTAGAAGATATAAGAAAGCTCAGGATATATATATATTTGTCATTTTTTTGCACATATTTAACCCCTTATTTTTGTTGGCACAAAACTACCACCATACTTCCATTCATTTGTATGGTTTAACTTCAGACGAGTCCGGTAGAGCAAACCGTTCGGACGCTACAGACATTTTGTGAGAAGACCGATTTTCGGGAGGTCTCATGGTCTGACAAACACCACTGTAGCTCTGCCACCTTCCACAGCAAATGCGGAAGGCTGACATAGGCGGATGTTGCGGATTGAGACGCAGCCCATCCAGATATCTCTTAAGGATTAAAACAGTTACAGAGTTAATGGCTGTGATAGGAGAAATCAACATTATAGTTACTCCACAATACTAACCTAAATGACAGAGTGAAAAGAAGGAAGCCTGTACAGAATAAATGGATATAATTGATATTCATGCTCCACTGGGTGGAGGTGAAGACAAATGTTAGATTAAAGCCATTATGATAGATGTGTGGCAGAAGAGGTGGGACTCAGAGCCCAAGGGCCAGCATTTACAGTTGAAGTCGGAAGTTTACATACACTTAGGTTGGTGTCATTAAAACTCGTTTTTCAACCACTCCACAAATTTCTTGTTAACAAACTATAGTTATGGCAAGTCGTTTAGGACATCTACTTTGTGCATGACACAAGTCATTTTTCCAACAATTGTTAACAGACAGATTATTTCACTTAACGTTCACTGTATCACAATTCCAGTGGGTCAGAAGTTTACATACACTAAGCTGACTGTGCCGTTAAACAGCTTGGAAAATTCCAGAAAATTATGTCATGGCTTTAGAAGCTTCTGATAGGCTAATTGATATCATTTGAGTCAATTGGAGGTGTACCTGTGGATGTATTTAAAGGCCTACCTTCAAACTCAGTGCCACTTTGCTTGACATCATGGGAAAATCAAAAGAAATCAGCCAAGACCTCAGAAAAATAATTGTAGAACGTCTGAAGGTACCACGTTCATCTGTACAAACAATAGTACGCAAGTATAAACACCATGGGACTACACAGCCAACATACCGCTCAGGAAGGAGACACGTTCTGTCTCCTAGAGATGAACATACTTTGGTGCGAAAAGTGCAAATCAATCCCAGAACAACAGCAAAGGACCTTGTGAAGATGCTGGAGGAAACAGGTACAAAAGTATCTATATCCACAGTAAAACAAGTTCTATATCGACATAACCTGAACAAGGAAGAAGCCACTGCTCCAAAACCACCATAAAAAAGCCAGACTACAGTTTGCAACTGCACATGGGGACCAAGATCGTACTTTTTGGTGAAATGTCCTCTGGTCTGATGAAACAAAAATATAACTGTTTGGCCATAATGACCATCGTTATGTTTGGAGGAAAATGGGGGAGACTTGCAAGTCGAAGAACACCATCCCAACCGTGAGGCACGGGGGTGGCAGCATCATGTTGTGGGGGTGCTTTGCTGCAGGAGGGACTGGTGCACTTCACAAAATAGATGGCATCATGAAGAAAGAAAAGTATGTGGATATATTGGAGCAACATCTCAAGACATCAGTCGGGAAGTTAAAGCTTGATCGCAAATGGGTCTTCCAAATGGACAATGACCCCAAGCATATTTCCAAAGTTGTGGCAAAATGACTTAAGGACAACAAAGTCAAGGTATTGGAGTGTCCATCACAAAGCCCTGTCCTCAATCCTATAGAAAATGTATGGGCAGAACTGATAAAGCGTGTGTGAGCAAGGATCCTACAAACCTGACTCAGTTACACCAGCTCTGTCAGGAGGAATGGGCCAAAATTCACCCAACTTATTGTGGGAAGCTTGTGGAAGGCTACCCGAAACGTTTGACCCAAGTTAAACAATTTAAAGGCAATATTACCAAATACTTATTGAGCATATGTAAACTTCTGACCCACTGGGAATGTGATGAAAGAAATAAAAGCTGAAATAAATCATTTTCGCTACTATTATTCTGACATTTCACATTCTTAAAATAAAGTGGTGATCCTAACTGACCTAAGACAGGGAATGTTTACTGGTATTAAATGTCAGGAATTGTGAAAAACTGAGTTTAAATGTATTTGGCTAAGGTGTATGTAAACTTCTGACTTCAACTGTATATGCCCTCCAAATAAGGGTTTGTTTGAAGTTAGTAGGGCTCTTTCTTATTTTCTTTGTGTTTCTGCTGGTCAGAGGGAGAAGGCGCTCCGTGTTAAACGAATGGGGGCAAGAAATTAGATTGTTTTTGCTCTCAAGAAAAGGGCGCCATTGAAAGGAAATGTAAAAGTTGACCAACTGAAGGGGAAGATTCCTGGTGATTTTGATGCTTGTCGTTTGGTGCGACGCAGACAGGGTGGAGTGAATGGTGAAACAGAAGAGTCATTGTCTGTTCTTTTGAGATTTGATGTTGAGTCTTTGGCCGACAAAGTGATGTTAGGATATTAAAGTTATCCTGCATGAGATTTTGTGCTGAATACATAACGTTGTTACAGGTGTCCAGCTTATAGGCATGTGGCAGCAGTGTGTAGGAGGGAGGTTCCTAGGTGTGAGAAGTATGCAGAAGGGCATGAGACAAAGGAATGTGTAGCATTGGGGAAAGTAGTGGTATGTGTTAATTGTAGGGGTGCCCATGGGGCTAGGGATCAGAAATGTCCTGTGCGAGAGAGGCAGATTCCAGGGTTAGAGTAGTGCAGAAATTGTCGTATGCTGAGGTAGTGAAGAAAGTAGAGGAAGATGGGTCAAGGGGGAGGAACCCTGAGAGGAGTGGTGTGAGTAGTAGATCTGTACCAGTACAGAGGGATCGGCCAACAAGTGATATATGCTTCAGTAAGATTGGATTTGTAGCATTTATAGAAATGGTTATCCACTGTACTGTAGGGATGGAATGTAAATCACAGAAAATTGAGGTTGTGATGGCAGCTGCAGAGAGGTATTTGGGTGTGCGAGACTTGACATCAGAAGAGTTACAGGGTTTGTTAAGTGGTGGTGTCCCATCTTTTCAAGTTGTTGGCCTGAGGTAGCAGTGGCGGTTCTAGACCATTTCAACTGGGGGGGCCAAGCTGGGGCCAGTTGTACTGTTAGAGGGGCCAGTTACATTAGACGTTATTGTTGTCATATCGTTTTCTTCACTGCATTGCAGGCCTTAGCAGGCAAAATACCATGTTCATAATCATCATCGTTGTCACTGTCTAATAACGGATGTAAAAAAAGAACGATGGGAAAAATGAGTTAGTGTGAGGTAGGACTAAATAGATTAAAATAGTGGAGTAGGGTGGTGTTACATTTTGTCATTTAAAAAAATTGTGAGTGCAGTGTTAGATGGTAGGGTATTTGTTTATTTATTTTTTCAAGTAAAGTATAAGAGAGTTGTACTCCAGTCTAGTAGCTGGCGGTAATGCAACATTTTATTGGACGCCAACTGCCGTTAAACCTCATCAAAGAAGAAGAAGCCGACCATAGATGTAAACATGGCAGACGACAATCCCGTAGCGGTAAGCCATTTAATTAGAACAATTTAACAAATTGCCATTGCACATTTGCGTTTAATTGTGTTATATGCAGCATTTATTTAGCGAATAGAGCAGTATATCCATTATTACAGCCTTAACTGATAGAGTTGAACTTGCCTTGCAAGATTTATAAAGGTGCGTGTTGTATCGAGAAGATGCGTCCTACCTCGAGATACGTCCCCTGCTCCCCATGTAGCCTTCTGATAAATATTGTAGGCTTAAATAACAAATGTACACTTATGTAATATCTGCTTGTGCAGCTCTTCTTTGTAGACTTAGTTCTCAATCACTCTAGCTAAATAAAGATTGCATAAATAAAATATGCAATGCATACTGATTTTATTTTAATCATCAGATTTGTTGAGGCTTGTACAGTGCTTGTAATTGATTGCATCTATTATGCCGTGAAGCTCTATTTTGCTTCTCTGCTGCATCTGAACAACACTGCATGTCAGTCATGTCATGTGTGTCAATATGAATACTACTCTAATTGCACTCAGAGTGAATTAACCCATATTGCACTTGTGTCATTTTGAAAGAGGTATAAAGTAGCCTTGCGTCAGGAATACTGTAGTAAAAATATTGATTTACTCTGAGTCAAACAGTTGGCCTATGACTTTGTTTTGGATGTAATTTGGTTACTTTGACTGAAAGACACAGTTCCATTTCCTCCCCCCAGTACTGAGATGAGTTACAAATGGCTTGGGCCACAATATACTTCATTATTTTGTGTTATCTACAGGTTAAAGTGATAGTTCACTCAAACTATCTTTTTTAATATGTTGTTCATTAGTTCACTGTTCATATGATCCCCCCAAAATGTGCATATCAAGATAGAGAACTTTCAGTATAGAGCAAAACATGTGATGGTGATGTGTTTTGTAACGCATGGTTTGTGCCTGTCTTTCCCAGGATGTTCAACTGCCTCCAGCTTCTGAAATCAGGAAGCCTCGTCCTAAAAAAGGTTTGTTGTTCAAACCCATATTGAAGCCTCCTAGATTGACATTGCTGACCAATATGCTAACTATTTTACACTGAGAGAGAAATGTACATTGGGCTTGAAAGTTGAACTATCCTACCAAACATTCCAATTTCCCGGAGACATATTCTTTGGTGTAAACTGTTCTACAGTAGCCATTATCCCTTTATTTTCTGAAGTATGTAGGCCAACAGCTCTGATGTGAGCTGTAGCTGCCACTATTCAACACAGATTTTATTCAGGCTATCCAATTTGCGTTGCACTGAATACAAACATTACAGGTGACTACTTCTTGGGTATATTTAATCCACACTAAAGGTTTACTAAAGATATATATATATATTGTTTGCATGCATTAGAAACACATGTTTTTGACTAGGTCTCTTTTTTTGTCCACTGGGTGTCATTATTGAGCAGGTTAATTTCCCTTTGAAGAGGATTAGACCAAAATAGATCAGCTTTAGCTAAACCAGATTTGGTAGCTGCCTGGAAGGCAAGGCCGTGTTGGTCAATTCACTTTGCTTCCTTAGTGCCTTTGATGTCCTGTAAATAACTTTTTAAACATATGTTGTTTACAATCAGAGGGGTGGATCAACCTTTTATTTAGAGTTATGGTTGCTTAAAGGTCCAATGCAGCCGTTTTTATCTTAATATAAAATCATTTCTAGGTAACAATTATGTATCTTACTGTGGTTTTAAATTAAAATTGTTAAAAATGAACTAAAATAGTTTCTTAGCAAAGAGCAATTTCTCAAGCAAGATTTTTGCTGAATGTTTGGGAGGGGTCAAAGTCGGGGGAAAAACTGAAAACTAGCTGTTATTGGCAACTAATTTACCTACCGCCTGGCGATATCACCAGGCAGGACAAAACTTCATCCCGCGAAAACAGGCTGAAATTTCAGGCAGTCTTTTCAAACAGCTCTTACACTAAAAGGCCATTATCATTTTCACGATTTCAGTTTTATTCCATCTTCAAGTGTGAAAATATATATAAAACACAAGAAAATCGTATTTTTGACTGCACTGGCCCATTAAGACAGTTGTTCATAGCTCCTGAGATATTTCTAAGTTATATTCTTCAAGAATCAATTGGTATATCATTCATTTAAATAGTAATTATTGAACGGCAGTAACTATTGCATATTGCACCTCTAAGCTATTTATAAGTCATATTCTTCCAAATCAAGCAGCATATTTAATTAATTGAAATTACTGGAAATATTACATACTTTAGATAGGTCTGGGTTTTATCTGCCTTTATTTCTATTCAGCGTCTGAGCTCCCTATTTTGGAGAGAAGAAACTGGCTCATCCATCTTCACTACATCCGTAAGGACTATGAGACCTGTAAGGTAGGAGGACATCTGTTTATTAGGTCTCTGTCTCTGAGAGAAAGTGTCATATTAACAGTGTTTAGGAGTAGGGAACTACATGTATTTAACTAGTAATTTAACTACATTTTGTAGTAGCTTGGTGGTAGTTGAACTAAATTCAGATATGGGTAGTGTTTTTAGTAGTTCAATACTTTTACTGTAGCGAACTACTCACTAGTTATTTTGCAAAAATAAAATATGGATGAAGTAGGCAAGAATTTCCTTTTGTTTTTGACATCAGACTTTCCTAATTCTCACATGAAACAGTTTTTGTGTTTAATAGGCTAAATTAAACATTCTGTTAACATCTGCCTCCAGAGTGATCTGTTCTTGCCATTTGTATTCTATGACATTCAGATTTAGATATAATTTACTACGTAGTTTGGATGTAGTTTTTCGAAGTGTCTTTCAAGTGTCTTTAGTTAATTAAGTAACTGTATTTTTCTTAAAGGCCCAGTGCAGTCAAAAACATGATTTTTCTGTGTTATATATATTTCCACACTGAGGTTAGAATAATACTGTGAAATTGTAACAACAATTATGATAATGCCATTTTAGTGTAAGAGCTTTTTGAAAAGACCAAGTTTTTGCCTTCCTGGTAACATCACCAGGTAGTAAATGACCTAATAGACCAATAAGAAAGAGTTCTAAACTCTCTGCCGTTAATGGATATACAGTAATACTTTAATTACGTAATTTAATAGGATCTCTATGCTCAGACCACTCGCAGACAGTCCTAAGCAAAATTCTTGCTTGAGAATGCTCTTTGCTAAGAAGCTATTTTCGTTTATTTTTGACCATTTTAATTGAAAACTATCACAAGGTACTTAATTGTTACATATAAATTATTTGATATTGAGATACAAATGGCTGCATTGGACCTTTAAGGTTAGCTTTAGTGTAGCTTAACTTCTTCCAGTGAAGTAATTGGTAGCTTGGTAAACTATATTTTCACAGTAGCTTCCCCAACACTGCATATAAAGTGCCATTGTAAAACAATGGACAGGAACATGCATTTGTTGAAAGTGTATAATTTCATGCTGTCCTCTTTTTCATTCAGTCAATCATCAAAGAGCAGCTACAAGAAACCGGGGGGATGTGTGAATATGCTGTGTATGTACAAGGTATGGCGATTGTCTAGCGGAACGGAACCAGTTCAATCGTTACAAGTATATTACAATAGGTCAGGTGTAACTCTGACCAAATGTTAGATTCTCACAGCATGATGGGATGCCTGTCTGTCTCTCTCTGTTCAGCTTTAATCCTTCGCCTGGAAGGGAAAATCCAGCAGTCACTGGACCTGTTCCAGAGCTGTGCAATACTCAACCCTGGCAGCTCAGATAACCTCAAACAAGTGGCCAGATCCCTGTGAGGAGCACACTTTTTGAAAAATCGGGGCCTTTTTATAATTCAAGCTTCAAGGATGTTTTCTAAGATATTTGCTGCCTTTGCGTGTGTTGTGCCCATGCAAGTTATTTCTAAATAAAAAATGTTCAAACTCTTATTGATCCATGGAAAATTGCTTACTTTCCTAAGTCTGAATCCCAGGTATGTACATATGATTTGTCAATTTAGACATTTTGTTCCATTTTTGCTTTTCTAGATTTCTCCTTGGTAAGCATAAGGCTGCCATAGAGGTTTACAATGAGGCTTCACAGCTCAATGAGAAAGACTGGGTAAGTAACTTTGGTTTATAAATATACTACTTTGTGAAGACCAGTTTTAATTTTTTTTCAAGTATGAAAAGTTTTACTCCACATTTTACATATTTATGATCCCCAGATAAGAAATATAGTTTACAGGCTATCACATTTTCAATGCCTCTTTTTCAACCTCTCTACTTGAAGGAGATCAGCCACAATTTAGGTGTGTGCTACATCTATACCAAAGACTTCAACAGTGTAAGTTACATATTTTAGTCCCTCTTGAAAATACACTGAACAGAAATATAAACGCAACATGTAAAGTGTTGGTCCCATGTTTCATGAGCTGAAATAAAAGATCCCAGAAATGTTTCTCAGGCACAAAAATCGTATTTCTCTGAAACGTTTTGCACAAATGTCTGTACAACCCGGTTAGTGAGCATTTCTCCTTTGCCAAGATAATCTATCCACCTGACAGGTGTGGCATATCAAGAAGCTGATAAAACAGCATGATCATTACACAGGTGCACCTTGTGCTTGGGACAATAAAAGGACACTCTAAAATGTGCAGTTTTGTGTCACAACAAAATGCCACAGGTGTCTCAAGTTTTGAGGGAGCGAGCAATTGGAATGCTGACTGCAGGAATGTCCACCAGAGCTGTTGCCAGAGAATTTAATGTTAATTTCTCTACCATAAGCCGCCTCCAACATCATTTTAGAGAATATGGCAATACGTCCAACCGGCTTCACAACTGCAGACCACGTGTATGGCGTTGTGTGGGTGAGCGGTTTGCTGATATCAACATTGTGAACAGAGTGCCCCATGGTGGTGGTGGGGTTATAGTATGGGCAGGCATTAGCTATGGACAACGAACCCAATTGCATTTTATCCATGGCAATTTGAATGTACAGAGATACCGTGACGAGATCCTGATGAGGCGCGTTATCGTGCCATTCATCTGCCGCTTCAGCATGATCATGCATGGCCCCATGTCACAAGGATCTGTACACAATTCCTGGAAGCTGAAAATGTCCCAGTTCTTCCATGGCCTGCAAACTCACTAGCCGTGTCACCGATTGAGGGTGTTTGGGATGATCTGAATCGACGTGTACGACAGCGTGTTCCAGTTCCCGCCAATATCCAGAAACTTTGCACAGACATTGAAGAGGAGTGGGACAAAATTCCACAGGCCACAATCAACAGCCCGATCAACTCTATGAGAAGATGTGTCGCGGTGCATGAGGCAAATGGTGTCACATCAGATACTGACTGGTTTTCTGATGATCTACTCCTCTACCTTTTTTTATGGTATCTGTGACCAACAGATGCATATTTGAATTCCCAGTCATGTGAAATCCGTAGATTAGGGCCTTATGAGATGTATTTCAATGGATTGAATTCCTTATATGAACTGTAACTCGGTAAAATCTTTGAAATTGTTGCATGTTGCGTTTACATTTTTGTTCAGTGTAGTATTGTTAAAATGTTTCAAACGCAAACATTGTAAATGAATGAAAGTAAAAGCTGTGTGCTTGTGTGTACTGCCAGGCAGAAGAGCAGTTGAACATCGCCCTGGAGTTGAGCAAGCACGACCTGACCTACATGATGCTGGGAAAGATTCACCTGCTGGAAGGGGACACTGACAAAGCCATCGACGTGTACAGGAGTGCTGTTGAGTGAGTATTATATGGGACTTAGCAGATGCAAAGCGACTTGTGTGTACATTTTCCTATGGATGGTGGCCCCAGCGGGATTTGAACCCACAAACCTTGGAGTTGAAAGCACCATGCGCTACCAACTGAGTCACACAGGACCACTAAAGTCTGTGAGAGTGAGTGTGTTGGCATTTCCATGACTGTGATTGAGAATGGTTATTGCTCATCTGTTCCCTTTTTATTATCTACCGTAAAACTTCAATTAAACGTAGTCTGAAATAGCTGCCTGTCCCTTTTAATAGCCGGGCACGGCACACATTTCAGCAAATAAATACCCGTTTCAAATAAATGCCGGTTCTAAATGAATTGTGTACAAGATTACCATGAATTGTTGACAGTTTTTAACGTTTGATTTGTTACATGAAATAAATCAGTAATGATAAAAAATTAGGGCAATCATCCATTTTTATCACCAGTAAGAAACTGCTAGCCATTGACTGTTAGCAGATGAGAACTGCTAGCTAACTGGCAAACACAAAAACAACAAAAGTGGCTGAAAAAGTACCCAATTGTCAGACTTAAGTAAAAATACCTTAATAGAAAATCAATCAAGTGAAGGTCACCTAGTAAAATACTACTTGAGCAAAAGTCTAAAAGTATTTGGTTTGAAATATACAGTACTTAAGTATCAAAAGTAAATGGAATTGCTAAAATATACTCAAGTATTAAAAGTAAAATAATTTCAAATTCCTTCAAACCAGACGGCATCATTTTATTGTTTATTTTACTTTACAGAGAGCCAGGGGCACGCTCCGACACTCAGACATCATTTACAAATGAAGCATGTGTTTAGTGAGTCTGAGGCAGTAGGGATGATTGGGGATGTTCTCTTGATAAGTGTGAATTTGAAATTAAAATTAATTATGTGAGAAATGGTGGTGCAAACTTGGAGTCACACGGTGATATGGTTTGTGGTCCTCCCACTATGACCCAGGAAACCACCCAGCGTTTAAAAAATGGTAATAATTTAAAAACATATACAGTCCATTCGGAAAGTATTCAGACCCCTTGACTTTTTCCACATATTGTTACGTTACAGCCTTATTCTAAAATGTATTAAATAGTTTTTTTCCGTCATCAATCTACTCACAATACCCCATAATGACAAAGCAATAACGTTTTTTGTTTTTATTAAAAAATAAATGGAAATATCACATTTTATGTAAGTATTCAGACCCTTTACTCTGTACTTTGTTGATGCACCTTTGCCAGCGATTACAGCCTCAAGTCTTCTTGGGTATGACGCTACAAGCTTGGCACACCTGTGTTTGGGGAGTTTCTTCTATTCTTCTCTGCAGATCCTCTCAAGCTCTGTCGGGTTGGATGGGGAGCGTCGCTGCACAGCTATTTTCAGGTCTCTCCAGAGATGTTTGATCAGGTTCAAGTCCGGGCTTTGGCTGGGCCACTCAAGGACATTCAGAGACTTGTCCCGAAACCACTCCTGCATTGTCTGGCTGTGTGCTGAGGATTGTTGCCCTGTTGGAAGGTGAACCTTCGCCCCAGTCTGAGGTCCTAAGTGCTCTGGAGCAGGTTTTCATCAAGGATCTCTCTGCACATTGCTCCGTTCATCTTTCCCTCGATCCTGACTGGTCTCCCAGTCCCTGCCACTGAAGAACATCTCCACAGCATGATGCCGCTACCACCATGCTTCACAGTAGGGATGGTGCCAGGTTTCCTCCAGACGTGTCGCTTAGCATTCAGGCCAAAGAGTTCAATCTTGGTTTCACCAGACCAGAGAATCTTGTTTCTCATGGCCTGAGAGCACTTTAGGTGCCTTTTGGCAAACTCCAAGCGGGCTGTCGAGCCTTTTACTGTGGAATGGCTTCCGTCTGGCCACTCTACCATAAAGCCCTGATTGGTGGAGTGCTGCAGAAATAGTTGTCCTTCTGGAAGGTTATCCCATCTCCTCAGAGGAACTCTTTAGGAAGAGTCTTGGTTGTTCCAAACTTTTTCCATTTAAAAGAATGATGGAGGACACTGTTCTCGGACCTTCAGTGCTGCAGAAATGTTTTGGTACCCTTCCCCAGATCTGTGCCTCGACACAATCCTGTGTCAGAGCTCTACGGACAATTCCTTCAACCTCATGGCTTATATAGACGAGTGTGTGCCTTTCCAAATCATATCCAATTAATTGAATTTACCACAAGTTGACTCCAATCAAGTTGTAGAAACATCTCAAGGATGACCAATGAAAACAGGTTGCACCTGAGCTCAATTTCGAGTATCATAGCAAAGAGAGACTTGGAGTAGTTGTTTCCCTTCCTCTGCATGAGTAATGCTGCTTCAAGGGTGGCTGTTGTCGATGTGTTCCTGGTTTGAGCCCAGGTAGGAGCGAGGAGAGGGACGGAAGCTATACTGTTACACTGGCAATACTAAAGTGCTTATAAGAACATCCAATAGTCAAAGGTATATGAAATACAAATCGTATAGAGAGAAATAGTCCTATAATTCCTATAATAACTACAACCTAAAACTTCTTACCGGGGAATATTGAAGACTCATGTTAAAAGGAACCACTAGCTTTCATATGTTCCCATGTTCTGAGCAAGGCACTTAAACATTAGTTTTCTTACATGGCACATATTGCACTTTTACTTTCTTCTCCAACACTTTGTTTTGCATTATTTAAACCAAATTGAACATGTTTCATTATTTATTATTTATGTATTATATTAAGTTAAAATAAGTGTTCATTCAGTATTGTTGTAATTGTCATTATTACAAAAAATAATCGGCCGATTAATCGGCATCGGCTTTTTTGGTCCTCCAATAATCGGTACCGGCGTTGAAAAATCATAATCGGTCGACCTCTAGTCTGAATACTTTCCAAATGCACAGAATATGGCACAGCTGTCAATTTGTTGGTCCTTAAATGAAACTGGTATACTTTTTTACTTATCACAGTTTTCTTTAACCAATTTTGGTATTCAATGCAGGGCCAACAGACAAGTTCCTTGCTTTTTTCCCCCTTCCACTTGCCTCTTCCATTTGCCCTTAGTTGGCTATAATTTTGGGTAGAGCAGACATTTCCATTTATTTTTGTGTGACATAACGCCACCATTATTATATAATTTACAAAGATTATACCATCCCCCATCCCTCCCAATAAAAATATATAACCTTTTATTAACAATTAGTATATTTGAGTTTAACCATAATATTTTATTTATTATTTGTTATGTATTTTCTGGTGGATTAAACTGAAATTGCAACCAACTTTCTATGGCTTGTTTTAAAAATCGCGTTATTTTGGAGATTATTTATTTTTCAAATAACCACAAGTGAGAGGTTGTATTCTAAATAAAGGGAAAAAGGCCATTCTTGAACATGGGGTGAGACATTCATACTCATCTGCTAGAGAACCAGTTCGGAACTTTTGTATGACTGAAGCCTTTAGTGAGAGGTCTAATGCTTTAATATTTAATCATTTCTGCCCTCCGAATTCATATTCATTATATAAATAGTCTGTTTAATTTTGTCTGGCTTGCCGTTCCAAATAAAATTTAATATTTCTTTGCTCATATAATAAAAAAAAAAAACAAGTTGCTAGGTGTAGGCAAGGCCATAAGCAAATAGGTAAATTGGGATATGACTAGAGTTAATCAGGGTGCTTTTTCCACAAATAGACAGGAGGTATTTTCCTTTCCATGGAAGCAAGATCTTATCTATTTTTGCTGACTTTCTATTAAAATGTATTGTGGTGAGAATTTCTTTCTTTCAGGATATGAATTCCGAGTATTTCCACAGTTTATTAGGCTACAGATGAAATAAGTTATGATGAACTTCACAGGGCGGTGAAAGTGCACGGTGATCTTGATGCTCCTTTCCAATAAATATCGAGGGTCTTAATCTGGTGACATGATGATCGATGCTTGACTGCATAATAATCTCATCATGTAGACTAGCTTACCCACACTGTATCTGCGAGCTGTTGGCTAGAGCGCACGTGCCAAGACCAGAGTAGGCACATTTGCTATTTTTTTAATTGTTTTTAATTTTACCTTTATTTAACTAGGCAAGTCAGTTAAGAACAAATTCTTATTTTCAATGGCGGCCTAGGAATAGTAGGTTAACTGCCTTGTTCAGGGGTAGAACGACAGATTTTTACCTTGTCAGCTCGGGGATTCGATCTTGCAACCTTTCGGTTACAAGTCCCATGCTCTAACCACTAGTTTTTGTGACACAATTTTAGATTTTTATTCGGTACAAAAACTACATTTTGTGAGCACTAACCACTAGTTTTTGTGACACAATTTTAGATTTTTATTCGGTACAAAAACTACATTTTGTGAGCACTACATAATCACTCTCTTTTATCCACAGCAAGTCTGTTTGATGGAAACACACGACCAGTGGGAAAATGCGCATATTTTCTTTATATGGATTTTAGAATATTTGCATGAAAATCTGTTGCCAATTGGATGGAAACCTTGTTACTGTGTGTAAATGATAACACATTAGTGCAGGAAATTAAGAAATATATTTAAATGCTGGAAGTGAATTCTGGAATTAAACAATTAACTATGCAAATGAGCAAAAGCTGTGTGCATTAAGGAAATGGATGCTTGCTCAAATATACTGAACAAAAATAGAAACGCAACATGTAAAGTGTTGGTCCCATGTTTCATCAGCTGAAATAAAAAGTCAAAAACGTTCCATACGCACAAAAAATGTATTTCTCTCAAATGTTGTGCACAAATTTGTTTACATCCCTGTTAGTGAGTGTTTCTCTTTTGCCAAAATAATCCATACACCTGGCAGGTGTGGCATATCAAGAGAATTTGGCAGTACGTCCAACCGTCCTCTAAGCCCAGGACCTCCACATCCGGCTTCTTCTTTTCTGTAATAAAGCCCTTTCGTGGGGAAAAAAAATATTTTGATTGGCCTGGCTCCCCAGTCCCACCCTTGGCTGCGCCCCTGCCCAGTCAAGTGAATTCCACAGACTAGGGCCTAATGAAATTATTTCAATTGACTGTAACTCTGTAAAATCTTTGAAATTGTTGCATGTTGCGTTTTATATTTTTGTTCAGTGTATAAGCCTGTCTCTAATAATCGCCTGTTGTGTTCAGTGATTTAAGCAAGTAAATGACCGGGCTATTAATTGAAGTTTTACGGTATATGTTTTTCTGTGTGTTGTTTTAATGTTACTTATAGATTAACAAGGAAATGTTTGTTAGCGTTATTTCCATGAGCTTGCTTAGTTCACTAGTTAGTATATTAGGCCATGTACGAACATACATTATGTCATTGGGAAAGAGGTCTTCTGACCTGGTTAAATGGGCCATCCTGTTTTAAAATTTTTTTTGTAATTATTATTTAAAAAATATACGTATATTTTTTTACCCCAATTTCATGGTATCCAATTGGTAGTTACAGTCTTGTCCCATCGCTGCAAATCCCGTACAGACTCGGGAGAGTCGCAGGTCAAGAGTCCTGCGTACTCTGAAACACAACCCAGCCAAACCTCTCTGCCCGCTTAACCCGGAAGCCAGCCGCACCAATGTGTCAGAGGAAACACCATACACCTGGCGACCGTGTCAGCGTGCATTGCGCCTGGCCCGCCAAAGGAGTCGTAGGTGCACGATGGGACAAGAACATCCCTGCCGACCAAACCCTCTCCTAATCCGGGCAACACTGGGCCAATTGTGCGCCGTCCCATGGGTCTCCCGGTCGCGGCCGGCTGTGACAGAGCCCGGACTCAAACCAAGATCTCTAGCGATACAGCTTAGCACTGCGATGCAGTGCCTTAGACCACTGCGCCACTTTGGAGTTCCTACATCCTGGTTAAATAAAGTTGAGTAAATAAAAAAATCCTCTTATTTCAGGTTTTCTCCTGAAAACACGGATCTTCTCACCACTCTTGGCCTGCTATACATGCAGGTAAGTCGAGGCCTTTCAGTCCCTCCTAAGATCACACTCCAACCATGATGGGACAAGTCATGTTTGTGAGTTTGAAACTAAATCAGTCTATTTCCTCTCCAGCAAGGCAAATATCAGAAAGCCTTTGAACACCTTGGGAATGCTCTGACGTATGACCCCAACAACTTTAAGGTAGGGGAGGCCCTCGCTAATACTCCTTATCCTATTGGATGCTGTATTTGCAACTGACTTAAATATCACTGCAGCAATGTATGTGTGTGTGTATTTTACCCTCTTCAGGCCATCCTGGCAGCTGGCAGCATGATGCAGACGCACGGGGACTATGATGTTGCCATGAATAAGTACCGCGTGGCAGCTTATGCTGTACCTGAGAGCTCACCCCTTTGGAATAACATTGGCATGTGCTGCTTCGGAAACAAGAAATATGTGGCGGTAGGGAAATTCTAGGGGTGACAACCTCCAATTTGCCTGTTTCGCGCCATCTCTCCGACTCATTTCGAACTAGACTTCCCTCCGACCAATTGGCCAACCGATGCCACATTTTCAGTCTGATCCCAATATTTGATGTGCTGGAAAGCAGCCATAATTCCGAATTTGACCCAGAGGGTTGTGTGTGTGTGTGTGTGTGTGTTTTGAGGTACTGTTACATGTAACCAATATTTGTCTCTCTCAGTCCCATAACTTAAAAAAAAAGAATGCGAAAATACCTAACAACTACAAATATGTACCACATAGAAATACATTTGTGAAACTACGACCACTACAAATCTAAACTACAAATCCAAACCATTCACTTTGTGTTATTGCCATTGACATAGCCTGTCTACCCAGTAGCTGGTTTTCTCTAGCCTTTTATCTTCTATTCCTCCACATCCTCAGGCCATCAGCTGTCTGAAGAGGGCCAATTACCTGTCTCCGTTTGACTGGAAAATCCTGTACAACCTGGGCCTGGTGCATCTCACCATGCAGCAGTACGCCTCAGCCTTCCACTTCCTCAGTGCTGCCGTCAACCTGCAGCCAAAGATGTCAGAGCTCTATATGCTGCTGGCAGGTACAGGGGAACTAATTGCAAAAGTACCGTGGCACCAAGGGGCAAAGTAGCTTGTAAAATGTTGTAATCTACTTTGACTCTTAGTGCCACCATACAGGGATGATTTTTTTGTATGCTCCCCTGGGCATTTTCAGTGATACTGTAGTTTCACAAATCTACCTCGTGTTTTTCCTTATGGCTGCCATCTCCGCTTCAATGTCTTTCAACACATACTTTTTTTTTTGCCTGTTTCGCTCATTTCTTGGCTTATATATATATATATATATATATATACTGCTCAAAAAATAAACACATCCTAGATCTGAATGAAAGAAATAATCTTATTAAATACTTTTTTCTTTACATAGTTGAATGTGCTGACAACAAAATCACACAAAAATAATCAATGGAAATCCAATTTATCAACCCATGGAGGTCTGGATTTGGAGTCACACTCAAAATTAAAGTGGAAAACCACACTACAGGCTGATCCAACTTTGATGTAATGTCCTTAAAACAAGTCAAAATGAGGCTCAGTAGTGTGTGTGGCCTCCACGTGCCTGTATGACCTCCCTACAACGCCTGGACATGCTCCTGATGAGGTGGCAGATGGTCTCCTGAGGGATCTCCTCCCAGACCTGGACTAAAACATCCGCCAACTCCTGGACAGTCTGTGGTGCAGCGTGGCGTTGGTGGATGGAGCGAGACATGAGGTCCCAGATGTGCTCTATTGGATTCAGGTCTGGGGAACGGGCGGCCAGTCCATAGCATCAATGCCTTCCTCTTGCAGGAACTGCTGACACACTCCAGCCACATGAGGTCTAGCATTGTCTTGCATTAGGAGGAACCCAGGGCCAACTGCACCAGCATATGGTCTCACAAGGGGTCTGAGGATCTCATCTCGGTACCTAATGGCAGTCAGGCTACCTCTGGCGAGCACATGGAGGGCTGTGCGGCCCCCCAAAGAAATGCCACCCCACACCATGACTGACCCCACCGCCAAACCGGTCATGCTGGAGGATGTTGCATGCAGCAGAACGTTCTCCACGGCGTCTCCAGACTCTGTCACGTCTGTCACGTGCTCAGTGTGAACCTGCTTTCATCTGTGAAGAGCACAGGGCGCCAGTGGCGAATTTGCCAATCTTGGTGTTCTCTGGCAAATGCCAAACGTCCTGCACGGTGTTGGGCTGTAAGCACAACCCCCACCTGTGGAAGTCGGGCCCTCATACCACCCTCATGGAGTCTGTTTCTGACCGTTTGAGCAGACACATGCACATTTGTGGCCTGCTGGAGGTCATTTTGCAGGGTTCTGGCAGTGCTCTTCCTGCTCCTCCTTGCACAAAGGCGGAGGTAGCGGTCCTGCTGCTGGGTTGTTGCCCTCCTACAGCCTCCCCCACGTCTCCTGATGTACTGGCCTGTCCCCTGGTAGCGCCTCCATGCTCTGGACACTACGCTGACAGACACAGCAAACCTTCTTGCCACAGCTCGCATTGATGTGCCATCCTGGATGAGCTGCACTACCTGAGCCACTTGTGTGGGTTGTAGACTCCGTCTCATGCTACCACTAGAGTGAAAGCACCGCCAGCATTCAAAAGTGACCAAAACATCAGCCAGGAAGCATAGAAACTGAGAAGTGGTCTGTGGTCCCCACCTGCAGAACCACTCCTTTATTGGGGTGTCTTGCTAATTGCCTATAATTTCCACCTGTTGTCTATTCCATTTGCACAACAGCATGTGAAATGTATTGTCAATCAGTGTTGCTTCCTAAGTGGACAGTTTGATTTCACAGAAGTGTGATTGACTTGGAGTTACATTGTGTTGTTTAAGTGTTCCCTTTATTTTTTTGAGCAGTGTGTGTATATCTGTATATCTGCCTGTTAATCCCAGATTGTAGTTTTAACCTTGTTGACTTGGCATCAAGCAGACACTGCCCGATGTGTTTCTCTTCTTCTATTTTCCCCCAAGTGCATTTGAATGTCCATTCCAATTTATTGAATTTATTGTGGACACGTACTTTCTTGTGGTTTAAAGCAATGTCTAAATTCTCATGTGTGTTCATGGCTTATTGGTCATGACTGATTGACAATCAGATTTTAACATTTTTCTTTCAGTTGCACTTACTAATATGGATGACGGGGAGAATGCCAAGCGATCATACGAGCAAGCAGTGTTGTTGGATGAGTAAGTATTTTACCTGAATTCATTTTCATTTTTTTTATGAACGGCGGGGTGGGGGGTATCATCCTCAAGCCTACATTTTCAGGCCTTTTAATATTACAAAATCTATTGTATAATAGTTCTTAAACTCATGTATACTGTTCTGTGCCTATCTTTTACAGCTGTAACCCCTTGATCAATCTGAATTTTGCTGTCCTGTTGTACAATCAAGGAGACAAAAAAGGAGCCACAGAGCAGTACCTGGTAATGGAGAGTAAAGTGATGGAAAGCAGCCATAATGAAGAATTTGACCCAGAGGTAGGTGTGTGTGTGTGTGTGTGTGTGTGTGTGTGTGTGTGTGTGTGTGTGTGTGTGTGTGTGTGTGTGTGTGTGTGTGTGTGTGTGTGTGTGTGTGAACGTGCATGCGTACGTGTCTGTGTTTTTGAGGTACCATCACTCAGACTCTTTAAAAGGGTCAATCCGCAATTGCTAAATACATTTTTGGACTTATAAATGAGTGATATACTGTATACTCATTGATTCTAGAAGAATATAACTTATACATGCCTCATAAGCAGGTGTGAAAGTAGATATAGGATGTTTCTCAAAAATGCATACTACCCTGCTCTGAGCACACAAATTGGAGCACGGGAGGGTTGGAGTATGAGTCTAAATCAAAGTACACGAAACAGAGCATGGAGGGCACTTCTCGGATGTGTACTCCGTTTGAACATATTTAAAGCATGCATCGATGCAAGCTTCAATAGAAAGTTTGCACATAAATATGTAGAACCATGCAGAAAAATAGCGCAACATATCTTGAAATCAATGGCGGCCATTATTTTAGCTGAAGCGAGAGAAAATAAACCCAGACATCAGAATAAAATGTTGCCCATTCACATCTCATATGTTGCCTGACTACAATATTTTATCTTGATACGTTAATAAATACATACTGTGTTAATTTTGGCATGTTTACCTGCCTACAATACCCACTGTAGCGAAGATCGCAATCTCATAGTAAGTCAATAGGGCTATCTGGTTAGCTACTACTGTTAGCTATCTAGATACACACAAATAACTGGCAGCTAGCTACCCACGAAGAATTGACATCTACCTTGCATAACATTAGTTTCAGGTCATTTTTGCCTGTTTAACTAGCTGGCTAGCTAGATTATTACGATTCGCATATAGCTAGCTGATAATAATGATGTAAAACGTTCGCTTTGTGTATCTTGTTTCGTCTCTATTGTTACCATTTGTCCTGGCTGGATGAAAGTTCAGTGAATGGGGAGGTGCAGCGTGAGGTAATACAGTAGAGGGAGTGCAAGTGCTGCTCAAATGTAATGTTTTATGCGTTCTCTACACTCTCTTCCTCACAAGAATGTCCTCTGAGAATGCACTCGGAGCATGAGAGTGTGGAGCGCGGTAGTATGCTTATTGAGAAAGACCCATAGTGTCTTCCCGGGAAACCTAAGAGTAAAGACCATGTCATTTAACTGTAAAAATGTTTGACCTTTTAATGTGGCATGATGTTTTCATCTGATTGTCAAACAAGTCACTTCATAAAGTAGGCTACCTGCCCATGTTTGTCCACTTTAAAATAATTCCAGCATCTACAACAGTGCAATGTGCACACGCCATTTGATGAATGGAAAGAGACGTCTATTAAAACACCAAAAATAGTAATGACATTAGGCACACCTGAATTGATGGATGCGTCCACTGCTGTCCGTGTGCATCTCGGTATCGGCCAGTTATTTTTGTGTTCACGTCGAACCACACCGCATTTTGGAGTATATAGGCCTACCATATTTGTAATGTGGCTGACAGTTAGTCATAATAAATGACGGTGTAATAGCATAGTTTTCTTGTAATCTTAAAAAAAAAAAAATATTGTGATTGGCTCATGTTTTACCGTTACGACGTATCCCTACCGGACCTTCCAGTCTTACTATCACCCATGCTCATGAGCTTAGTCAAATGTCTTACACCATTAAAACCCAAAATATAAGCTTGTTTTACCACAAACATTGTAAACGTAAACAAACACTGTGTAGCTTTAAAAATATGATAATTGCTGTATCTTGGAATGTCAGTCCTTGCATAAATAGCTCTATGAATTTTACCAAAACCGAGGCGGGGTGCCATTTTGTTATTGTTTCAACTGTGTATTGACCCTTTAAGAGTTTACTAGGCTAACACATCATATACCTAATCCTCTCCAGTCTAAGTCTCAAGTATAATGTGTAACCAGTGCATTCTGCACTGCAGTAATGATGTTATGTAACATGTTGCTCATAATGCAATGTCATTAACACCAAGAAGTGGAAAATGGGTACTCAAAAAGCCAGAAAAAAACATATCAGTGCAGTTGACTCCTGATAAATCCACAATCACATCATTAAAAAGTCAGTTAGTGTGTTGACCGTCTTCTCCATGTTCTGATACTGAAGCAGGGCTCCTTTCTGGAACACTTCAAGCTGGCTCCCAGTCTAACACACATCTCTAATGTTGAGCGGTCTGTACCCTTTTTGTCCCAGCTCATTGAGATGGCCCAAAAGTTGGCATCTGCTCTCCAGGTGGGAGAGACCTCGGTGTGGACCAAGCCAGGTAAGGACTCCAAAGTCAGTCAGCACTCCAAGACCACGTCCCTGCAGCCCCTGGGCACCAACCAGGCCCTTGGGCAGGCCATGTCTTCAGCTGCCAGCAAAAGCATCCAGCTAGCTGCAGGTGTGTGTGTTGTAGTGAAAGCAGAGGTCAAATTTAGAGATGGACGCCATGTTGCTGCCTGAGTGTTTTCGTTCACCCGTTCATTTATAATGAGTCTTTGGATTCTAGTTGTAATTCCACGTCATCTTTCTCTAAATAGAGAGTTCTGCAGTAGGCTGGTCTGGATCAACCATATCCAGACACCAAACCTTACTTGATTTTTTTGCACCTTTGATCAAACACAGATTGCATATGATCCTACCTTTTTTTTAACGGTTGTCCACCACTGCACAAAGTGACATGAAGTAGAACGTTTTTAGTTTCCATGTAATACGATTCCACGGGAATGCGTGTCAGATGTTGTAAGAGTAAAATATCCTTTATCTCATCCCTTAGGCTCTAAGGCTCCACCCAAGTCCACCTCCACGCCGCTAGATGAAGAGCATGATGTGGAGAATGCCCCTTCCCCTCCCCTAGGGGATCCTGAGTCAGAGGATCACAAAGCCAAAGAAAAGAAGAAGAGCAAGCCTAAACCTGTGGCTGAGTAGGGTTCCATGATCCACTGCTATGTGAAGCGAAGCAGTGGATAGTTGAATAGCAACATTACAGTTGAATAGTATGTACTGTATTGGGGTTGGATTGTTAATTGCAGGTTTAAGATGTTTTGAATAAAAGTAGGGGGAGACGTTACAGTGCATTCAGAAAGTATTCAGACCCCTTGACTTTTTCCACATTTTGTTAGGTTACAGCCTTATTCTAAAATGTATTAATTTGTTTTTTCCCTCATCAATCTACACACAATACCCCATAATGACAAAGCAAAAACAGGTTTTTGAAATTTTTGCAAATCTATTACAAATAAAAAATGTATCACATTTACATAGGTATTCAGACCCTTTACTCAGTACTTTGCTGAAGCACCTTTGGCAGCAATTACAACCTTGAGTCTTCTTGGGTATGACACTGCAAGCTTGGCACACCTTTATCTGGGGAGTTTCTCCCATTCTTCTCTGTAGATCCTCTTTAGCTGTCAGGTTGGATGGGGAGCGTCGCTGCACAGCTATTTTCAGGTCTCTCCAGAGATTTTCAATCAAGCTCTGGGCTCTGGCTGGGCCACTCAAGGACATTCAAAGACTTATCCCGAAGCCATTCCTGCGTTGTTTTGGCTATGTGCTTAGGGTCGTTGTCCTGTTGGAAGGTGAACCTTTGCCCCAGTCTGAGGTCCTGAACACTCTGGAGCAGGTTTTCACCAAGGATCTCTCTGTACTTTGCTCCGTTCATCTTTCACTCGATCCTAATCTCCCAGTCCCTGCCACTGAAAAACATCCCCGCAGCATGATGCTGCCACCACCATGCTTCACAGTAGGGATGGTGCCAGGTTTCCTCCAGACGTGACGCTTGGCATTCAGGCATTTCATCAGACCAGAGAATCTTGTTTCTCATGGTCTGAGAGTCTTTTGGAAAACTCCAAGCGGGCTGTCATGTGCCATTTACTGAGGAGTGGCTTCCATCTGGCCACTCTACCATAAAGGCCTGATTGGTGGAGTGATGCAGATGGTTGTCCTTCTGAAAGGTTCTCCCATCCCCACAGAGGAACTCTGGAGCTCTGTCAGAGTGACCATCTGGTTCTTGTTCACCTCCCTGACCAAGGTCCTTTTCGCACGATTGCTCAGTTTGGCCGGCAGACAGATTTAGGAAGAGTCTTTGGTTCAAAACTTCTTCCATTTAAGAATGATGGAGGACACTGTGTTTTTGGGGACATTCAATGCTGCAGAAATGTTTTGTGCCTCGACACAATCCTGTCTCTGAGCTCTACGGACAATTCCTTCGACATCATGGCTTGGCTTCTGCTCTGACATGCACTGTCAACAGTGGGACCTGTCAACAGGTGTGTGCTTTTCCAAATCATGTCCAATCAGTTGAATTGACCACAGGTGGACTCCAATCAAGTTGTAGAGACATCTCAAGAATGATCAATGGAAACAGGATGCAACTGAGCTCAGTTTCGAGTCTCAAAGCAAAGGGTCTGAATACTTATGTAAATAAGGTATCTGTTTTTTATTTTTAATACATTTGAAAACCTTTCTAAAAATGTGTTTTCACTTTGTCATTAGGGGGTATTGTTAAGGAAAGAAACGTATTCATTAAGGCTGTAATGTGGAAAAAGTCAAGGCGTCTGAATACTTTCCGAATGCCCTGTATGTAAGGGATATTCCGTTTGTATCACAGTTTGGCACAGAAAACAATAATAATACACAAAGTACTATTTAAATGTTGTTTACATCTGCTGAAGTAGCAAGCTAGCTAGTCTTTTTATGTAGCCTACTGATATGGAGAGGTTTATTCTGGCAGAGCTACAAAGGTGTAACTCTGGAGGATGTTGCAACTGAATGGTTAATCAAATGTATGCCCACCTATCAAGCACCCTTCAGCCAATCAGAATCGCATGTTCAACAAAACCGTGGTATAAAAATGTATAAACTGTTAGTGTTACTAACTTGTGTGTTGTCTCATCCTCTCACTGTCAAGATGGAAGGCCTTTCATAAGAAAAAATGCTTTTGGAAAGCCAACATGATGTGGTCCAAATACCCTAAAACTTCAATTAATAGTCTGGGCGTTTATTTGCTTCAATCACTGAACATAACCGGCGCTTATTAGAGACAGGCTCCTATTTGAGCCAGGTGTTTATATCCTTAATGCACACAGCTTTTCCTCAATAAAATGTTGAAAAGACTAGTACACTGTTTATGACCAGTACAAACATAAGAAATTCATCACAGATCAGACTTGCAAAGACTTGGCTGCCTATCATACATCCCCAATGTCATGCATCAGGACCAACATGCTCTTACCAGATAGAATTCAGTAATCAACGATTGTTCAGGTCCCCGGGACATCGGGAGATACCTCCCATTCCATCCACTAGGGACAACTTAACCGTCAAGTTTTTGTTGCTTTTAAAAATATATATTTTCTGTTTTAACAACCTTAACCCTTACCTACTTTCACTTCACCCATTGACGTTTATCCCCCCTGGACAAGCATTGAATACTGAAGTGAGACCGTGAGATCTTGCTAGTTGAGCCAACCATGTCAAACCAGACTGCTGTTTCATCCATGGCAATAATGTTGCTCTCCTTTCTCTTCTTTTCCCCAATCTTTACGGTACTTCACTCATAATAAATGTTTTCATTGAAACAGGCGTTTATTTGCTTAAATGTGTGCCGATGCGCAGCTAATAAAAGGGACAGGCAGCTATTTGAGATTGTGTGCATTTAATTGAAGTTTTACAGTAAGTATTTTGTGAATCAGCATTTTTTAACAGTAGTTGTGTACAAGTTATTGAGGATGGTAAGATCTCAGGGCTTGAATTCACAAGGCATACTAATACTAAGAAATTCATTCTCAGAATTATTACATTTTCTCCTAAGTGTAAAAAAAAAATCTGAAAATAAAAAAAGTCTATAGCCGTAAAGCAGAGACTTAATTAGAGCTATTGAAATAAATCATGACTATTGTTTGCTGGATTTTATTTGTAACAAAATCAATTGATAATTATAATTTATTTCAAATATTGTCAATTATAAAAAAATAAATGCTGCATTCTAAATACAATTATTACAGAATAGATTTATCATTTTGACTTTCCCGGTTGTTTTCTAACCAGGCCAATGTGTGGGATGACCTGAATGCGAGCCTGACAGTGGAGAGAAACAAATGTGAAACTAAGCTTAATTCAGTCTGGATTTCCAGTCTAGCAACATGCATCATTAACACAAAATAAAACTCTAAATTGACATGAAAATAGCAGACTTTATTAATATAAAAACATTTCCAAACTTAAGATGTCAGTTGAGCTCCAGTCTTAACATCAGATGACAAAAGAAAAGGGAATCCAATAAGACTTTGCATAATGGACAATAATTCACAAAAGTCTGAACAATTCTTGAGTAATAATTTTTTATATTTTAGAATAGATTTTTAATAAATAATTATTGTACTCCTATGTTCAAGGTCCACATATGATCGTGGTGAGAGTACAGTATATTTCCATACAACAGATTGTGCCCATGATTAACATTATGGAGTCAACCGTACGGTTGTAGACAAAGTTTAAGACAAATTCCTGATTTTCTCACAATTCTAAGCATATCACTGACACACACAAAAAAACATTTGATCTCTAAAATACACAGATTATTTCCCCACATGTTACACAGCTACTTGTACTGGAAAAATGGATTTCCATACTCTGCTAATCAACAAACAATGTACATATGGAGTATTTGTGTATAACTACCTCATTATCAAGGGCTCAGTCAACTGAAGCTGTATTTGATCTTCAAACCAATACTATATTTTAAGAGAATGTTGTCTGATTTATTTGTGAAATATTTACAAATTATAGGGCTGGTGGTGTGGGGTGGGTTAAAATGGTCATACCAAGGATCAGTTAGATATTTGATTTAGAATTTTAGGACCCATTTAGATATCAATATATATTAAAGCAAATTTTTTGGGGGAAATTTACTGCTTACTTACTGCCCATAGCAACGCATTGAATAACAGATTCAGACTCAAAAGGAAGTTTGTTTTAAAGTGGCTGTCCTATATCTGAAATATATATATATATATATTTAAATGTACCCATATTTAACCCCTTTTTTGGCACTAAACTACTTCCATATATATTTCCATAAACATTTTAACCCCAGAGTCGATGTCCACGCCCCCGCGTAAATCTAATCAACATAAAAACATACCACACAAAATAAGTCTGTTTTAAACTAGAGATGTTTTTTGTTGTTGCATGGGCTGCGTCTCAATCCACCGCATATGCCAATGACAGCCTTCCGCATCTGCGGGGGAAGGTGGCTGCGCTACAGCAGAGTTTGTCAGACCATGAGACATCGGTTTTCTCACAAACATCTGTAGTGTCCTAATGGTTTGGCCTACAAACTAATATGACCACTCTATGGAAAGGTGAGACTCTCACGAACGTGTTGGTTGTTTTGCTCTAGGACGCCCACAAACCTCACAAAACTTGTCTAAAGGTAGCCCGGTACCAGTTGAAGTAACTTTCAAAAGGAGGTCTAGTTGTTAAGTTGTAGTGTTTCCGCCTAATGAGCTAGCATAATTGTTGCTAACCTTGACAGTAAGACATGGGTGTTAATATGAAATTAGATCAAATATTGTCTCATTTTAAAGTGCTGAAAACTCAGTAGAGCTACAAGTGACTAAACTAGACACGAACAAGGCAGAATGCTTCTTTAATGATACCTGGTAAATACTAAATTATCTTTGGAAAATTAGTAGTAAATAACCTATGCTCGCATCTACATCTAGCCACTGCACCTTGAATATTGTTGTTGGTGGTAGTATCTGTAAGCAGGAAGTAACCATGAAATGTATGACGTCATATTGCCGACAAAAATTTGTGAAACCTCCTTATGCATATAAAAGGTGTAGTTGATGGCAGCTACACCCAAATTTGATCATAGCTCCATCCAAGGGGCAACATCCTCAATGATGAGTGTCAATCAAACGGTAGGACGTGAATTTATCGAACAAAAACAACAATAGATGAAATCAGCGAAGGAAGTAGGCATATGTTTCACCAGCCTCAGAAGAATGCCCTGAAAACCCTAGCAACTCTCGAACTGTATTACCAAACCGTTGTACCTAACAAATTCACTGCAATGAAAAGGAATACTCAATTTCTTACTAAATGCATATTTACAGTCACTATTTCTCAACCCAAAGCTGTCAAAGAAGACTGGCACATTCCCATGATCATACAATAAGCAGTAGCTTGGTCAAGCAGACGATAGAATTAGGAATTAGAATACTAGAATGGACATGAACCTTCTCATGACAGTATAAAAGAGCAGACATTTTGGTAAGGGAGTTGGTCAACCATGGTCAGCCAGTGATGTGATAAGAGCAGGGGAAGCTGTTGAGGGGAGGATGGTTTCAAACACCTGGAAAACCAGGTGTTTGATACCATTCCATTCAAGCCATTACTATGAGCAGGTCCTCCCCATTTAAGTGCCACCAGCCACCACTGGATACGCTATTGTGTAAAACAATGAATTTGAAGATTATCTGCACTGTATGTTTGTTAGCTAGCCAACCAGTTTTAGTGGAATGATTCCATAAATGTTTTCTAATTAACATGCCAAACAAACAATGCAGTCAATCCACAGCCATACACTGTCTGAAATCAGTTGATGATAGGACTTAGACAAGTTGTAAATGCAACAAGTACTCATATAATAACACTCACAGCTTTCCAAGCAAACAAAAATGTAGACATTTATGGTCGGTTTACACATTTTAGAGGTTATTTATACAGAATATTTGTATAAAACCTGTATAAACTGTATTTATAATTATGACAGTATTTTAGGTTGACAATTCTATTACACAATTTCGGATATCACATGCCTTTTATTTTCCTGCATAAGTACAAGCAGGAAACGCGTCACCTATGCTTCTTCTGCCATTAATTCGAAATAGATGCGGTAAAAAGGTCAACCGTACTCGACCAAAACAAATGGAATTGCCATGGAAATGCGTGGGGGGAAACATCCGAGTCTCCTCATCGACCCCAGCAACATTAGTCTACATTTAGGCAATTGTTTATATGTGTATTTCACACTATGTTGAGGTAAAAATCAGAATATAATGCTTGTATAGATGCCAACCCCAACACATGTTCATGTCATCGTTACCGATGAACTGCATTACAGTTAAAAACGACCCACTACCATCAATGATTTCTCTATAATAACCAGTTTATACGAACAGGAGTTAGCAATTAGCAGTCACTTCTTCTAAACCTGAAAAGGGACAGCTTCTACATGCAGCAAAAACAGCCAAATTGATCAAAATCGGACTCAAGTAAGCACATTGTGGGCCTGTTACAATACATAAATCATGACGGATTTAAAGAATCTCCAAATTGTTAGATCAGATGTGTTGATTGCGCGCCATTCTGGTTAATGGAACGTCTGAATTCAATTAACATTAACCCCTTTCCCGCAACTAGAGTGGTTTGGGATTTATCCCTGACCAAGATGGCTGCCATTATCATACTATTATGGAACTTTGAGGGTTCATGACATAGATCCTATTAACTTACTAGAGAGAGCCTATATGAAGCAGACTGACCGCTATGCTCACGTTTCATTTAAGTGAAACAATGTGAGCTATCATAAGCTTTGTCTGGTTCCACCAGGCTAAGATAGCTCTGAGATTCGAGACAAATAAGTTCTGCATAGCTTATGATTGCTAAGTTGTGTACCATGCCAATTCTCAGTTTTGCAGCAACAAAGCAAAAATGTACCTTGGGCATCAAAACAAAAAATATTATTTTCAGTTATTTTTAGCAGTGGTAAGGTAAGTGATGTTTGAGCATGGATGGAGCTTTCAAACACTTTTAAAATTGATCTTTCCTCTACTTAATTACTCAAGGTCACAATTGATGTGAAACCAATAAATGCATAATGGTAAAACCAATAAACATGGCTTATACCAAGTAGAAATAATGGGCTCCATCAGTTATAGTCTAGCAGGAATTATTAACATGTTGAATTGCCCATGTGGCATGTCCTACATAGGATAAACAAGACAGCCCTAAATCTTTACAAAATAGCTGGGGGGGAAAAGCAGCAACTCTGAATATTAATATTATGTAGTCTTCTATTGCTTGACTTTATATAGTGGCTGGACACCACACAATTTGCACTTGATGCAGTTGTGAGTCAAGGATGGGCTTGGAATGCTTGTGTACGTCCGCCATTGTGGACTGGAGATTAACATAGTACCTCCGGCTGCAAGGTGGATGTCCTGACAGCAGCAGAGTAGACTACAAAGCCGTAGAAGTACATCTTTGCATTATTCATTGTATCATTCAGTCAGACTGGCAGAAGCTAGAGCAAGCAGCGAGCCAGAGGACAACAGCAAAGTACTAGATCGTATTCTCATCACATGTGCTGAAGCACTACTGGGTCTGCAGGCTTTCATCAGTCTGCTGTGTGCAATGTCCAACAGCACCCTGTCAGTGACAATCGTGCTTTGTAGGAGTTTTAACAAGGGGCTTCATTAGTTGCAGTGTAACAGGTATAATTGACATGTTTACTTGTCCATGTGGCATAACCTACATTGGACAAACAAAATGGTCCATGTGGTACACCCTACATAGGGCAAACAAAACAGCCCTAAAGTTGATCAAAATAGCTGAACAAAAAGTGACAATTCACAATAATGAAGTATTTCATTGCCACACTTCACCCCTCACAGTCTGTGCTTGACCCAGTTGTGAGTCAAGGATACAGATGGGCGTGGAATGCTTGTGTATGTCTGTGCCATTGCGGACAGGAGATCCAAATATTATTTCCGGCTTAGGTGGATGTCATGACAGCAAACTGGAATGACAGCTGTAGTAGAGCTTTTGTGTGCTACTGGCATTCAAAGTATTCAAACAGAGAGTGACAGGGCAAACAGCTAGCCAGAGGACAGCAACCAAGTACTAGAACAGATAGCAGTCTCATCAGATGTGCTAAAGAGCTACTACTGCAGCATTTCCCAAACTCAATTTTCGGGACCCCAAGGGATGCAAGTTTTGTTTTTTTGTAACACTACACAGCTGATTCAAATTATCAAAGCTTGATGATTAGTTGATTATTTGAAACAGGTGTGTAGCGATAGAGCAAAAACCAAAACGTGCACCGAGTTTGGGAAACCCAGTCTGGGTGAGCAGCCTTCCACACCAGCCTTGTCTGCTGTGCGTGTCATAGGACATGTCAGTCACAACCCTTCCTACTGCACTTTGTGGGTATTGAACAGGTCCTATCATCTGCGTGAGATGGAAACTTGTAAAGGCTCCATTAAAAAGGGGACACTTTAAGCCTGAATGAAGCACTGAACTATTACCCCTTAGTACTTAAATTAAGTTATAGCGCCAACCCCCCCAAAATATTTGTTTTTGCTTCATCACTGTTTTCATTGATGGATTAAATGTATTCATTTGGCCAAATGAAAACTAAATGACCAAATCCCCACAGAAAACTGTCTGGGTGGTTAACTTCTAGCTCCTGCCCCAGTTTGCACAGGTGTTGTATTGATTGTAATGAGGGGATGTAGTTGTGAGATTCTACTACTTTTTTACATTCAGCATCACTACGTCAAGGGAAATATAGTATACGTTTTGAAAACATAGCTTGCCCCAAAAAAAGTGGTCTCTTGGCACAACTTACCCTAAGTGGGTGCTGTTAGGGCAATGTTTAATTCATGGGTGGGAGTGTGGTATATTGTATATGTTAAATGTATGCCTACATTGATATAGATCTCTGTTCAATACCACTTACTATTCAATTTCTTAAGCAGTTGTCTGGGACAGGGAAGTAGTTTTGATGTAACAAATCATAGGCATGTTCTCTGTATTTGAGGCTACTAAGCCGATAAAACTGGTCCGCAAGATTCTTGATATGTTTAGCAAGTCAGACTCCATGTCGTCAGATAAGACCTTGGTCACATTCCCCTGCTCAGACATCGCATGCATCAACCAATGTTTGCCCACATCATCAACTGTGTCATTGACTGACAGATTGCTATAACATGTTTATATAGCCGATATATATATAATACCTATCCAGATCTGCCAGGCAGCAGCAACGCCTGTGCAGAGGAATGAGCCTTGTGTATGCCAGGTGGTTATTGATATAGTTATATCAATATTTGCGTATAAAAGCTTTTGTACCACCATTTCTCACATAACACATTTTATAGACAAAAAAAGATCCCACCTTGTCTGGCATATTTTGTTTTGTCGACATTTGGAAAGTCTACCAAGAAATGTGGTTTTCCATCAGGACTGTCAAAAAAAAAATTATCCAACATGTATTTTACTCGCATAAAAACATTATAGTACTGCTTCAGTGTCATTCAGTACATTTCTTTCATCCATTGCTGCTGCTGCTTGAATGGACTTCTTCCCTTCCTTGGCTGCTCTCAAGAACCTGAAGGGGGGGGGGGGCTAGACCCCTGCTTGTTTTATGTTTGTATACACGTGGCATGATGTCTGCGCTGTAACAATAAAAATACACTACTCGAGTTCATATGCATGACACATTGCTAAAATATTGTGCATAAAACTAACAAAATAATCATTATTTGTATGGGGTATGGTAGTGATTGGTTCAATTTACCGAGGCAAACACTGACTATATTAGCCCATATACTGTAGCTACAAGAATGCACTTTAATGCTAGGTTTAGGACCTCATATTGCAGTTTATAGAAACGGCAACTGATGTATAAAACAATCTACTTTGGTTTAGATACAAACATGAAACCTATAACAGAAATTCATTTGACTGTGAAAATCTTTTTTTTTTTTTTACCCTTTGGACCACTTTTCCCATGTGATTTCTTCCTTCACAGACTCCATGAAATGATGACCTCTTCCTAAATATTTGGTCACATGATACACAAAATGTATAGTTTCCTAGCAACAAGGGGTGGCTCAACTAACCACTTGGCTCAACTTACCCCACTTTCCCCAACTATAGTGCTTGGATGAGGGAGCTTGTTCTGAACAGGGTCAACAAGAAAAGATTATTGAAGGAAATTGAACTAAGACTCAGCGAGATGATGTGAAAATAAACTTCCAAAAGTGTGTGATGCAAGAGGCTGAACTCATTGGCACTGTTTAGCATCTGCATATGTGCACAGGAGTTTGCTCCTCTATTGTGCAGCATGAAAGCTCAAACTCTGTCTGAAATCGCACCGCTACTTATGGAGACCATATCGCTGAATGTTTTTCCATTCCCCCCCCCCTCCAAAACAAACTGACAAGCAGCTTTGGCATTGTCTTTGTACACAAACATTTACATTGAATTTTCACAAGGCAAATGAAATCAGAGGTAACCCAGCACAACTCCTTGGAGTTACAGAAATGGCTTAAACTGTGCCCAGTGCAAAATACTTAGCTAACCAAGGATCAGAATTTCAACCCAAGAAAAAGCTACAGTACAGGTAAAGACATCACTGGTTGGTTGGGGTTGGGGAGATATGGTGCACACCACCATACAATAAAAGAACAAGAGTGCAACAAAAAAGGACCTCACAAAAATGGCAGCTGTGGCCTGAGCTCAGAGTATACGAGCCCCTCTGCTGAGATGGCGTCCCCCAGCCCTACTGTCCGGAGTGGCTGCTTGCAGACCAGCACGGGTGCAAGGTGAAAGGTCACGTTGCCACGGTGCCAAACAGTGACAGGCTCAGTTGGGTTCAGGGACAACTTCTCTCTAGGTTCGCCATGGGAACTGTGGAACTCCAGCGGAGCTCTAAGGACCACCTTACTGGCATCTATGCTTTGGAGGCCGCAGGCCTGGATGCTGGCCACACGGGCCCCTGCTGCCACGGCGGCCACCTGGTTGGCCCAGTGCCCGTCCACAGTGGCAAGGACATGGTACGCCAGAGTGTGAAAGTGGATACGCGTGAGGTCAGCCTCCGACTCGGGGTCACTGCGTCCATGCTGCTCAAGGACCCACAGGAGGATGTCACTGACTCGGCCTACATCCGGTATGCCCCCCCAGGAGGCCAGCTCAGCGTGAGGCCCTGTGCCGGCCTGGGAGAGGAAAAGTAGCTCCTGCTCATTCAGCCCGATGGATGTCACTATGGGCATGACCTGCTAACAGAACACAACACCAAATAGTTTATTGTATGCATCAGCTCCAGTACATTACTTTATTACGCAGCGCTATAATCCACTTTAAATTGACATCACCTATTTTGACGACATCACGTCCAAATATTATCAAATTTGATAGAAATCCCGATTTTAACCAGACAGGGCCTTCTAAAAATTACAAATAATATTGAGTTCTGCCAAACTTGTATTTTAGTTACTGTTAAACCTACACCTTTACCTCTTGCATGATGCTGTTCATGTAGTCTTTGTCAGTCATGCTTGCCAGCTCCAGGTGGACGGGGACCGCGTTGCGGACGTCAGAAATGGCCACCACTGCCTGAAAAGGTTCAAGCAAACCATCTCAGTCTATACAAAAGTTTAACAAAAAACTCTGGCGAGAACCCTAAATGCGCTATACTATTGTGCTGTTGTTTGTGCTTTGCTACGGACCTCTTTGAGCCTTTGCTCCCACATCTGCCTCCCCTGGCCCTCCATCATGTGCAGACCGGACAGGACCACCAGGTCTGGCTGGAACTCATCCAGGCTGGCCACGAACATCTCCAGTGCTCTCATCTCCCCATTGGACACGTCATGAGAGAAGATGAAGCGGTTGGCTTGGGGAGCCCGTGTCGCACCCCACTGCTCCCCTAGATAGAGGCAAAAGGACAGACTTATGCATTTTCTACAAATATTTTGATAGTGGCCGACAGTGTAGTTAGGCTACCTGTGGTAAAGAAATACAAATAAGGAATGCGTTTCCATTAATCAACTAGCTATTAAAAGCTTATGAAACCTATTTTTAGTTGTGGTTCAGGTTGCGTTTGGTCCTTACCTGCTTTGTACTCCAGAATTAGGTGATATTCATCAGTCTCCTGCAAGGACTCGGGGGGGACAACGATTTGCTCGTCCAGCATCTCGTGTAGTTTAGGCCCAACAGGTCCACATAGCAGAACCTATTAAAGGCAGAAACCTCCACCGTCACTGACTTCAGTAATATAGACGTAGGGGACATTTCAAAAGTTAAGCAATGTCCTCAGTTCCTTTTAAACAAACTGCCAGTTTCTCTGTGCCAAAAAAACAACTCTGTGCAGATAACCATTCAACAGTGGCTGAACAGTAGAAATGGTACAAAATGTGTGCATTCCAGTGAGGAGTTTAGAGATGAAATGTGCTAACCTACCATAAGCTGAGGGTATGTGGCAAGTTTCTGTCCAATGAGAGCAGCATTTCCTCCAACATATAGCTAATTAGTGACAGAGAGCGAGGGAAAGAGAGAGCAAGAGATAAAACATTTGTTGAGGTTTATCAGTGAGTCTGATAGAAAATGCCATCATAATAACCACAATTGCACCAAGAGATAGCCCAGCAGTGAAATTATTAATTACTGTTGATCATGTAGAATTAAATTTGACACAGACACTCAAACCTCTCTGGATGGAACCTTTATTCAAAAGGAAAAGTGCTTCGTCTTCAGGGGGTGAAGCCAATTACAGATGCCAAAAATACATGTGATATCAAACTTTGAGGGTGAGCTTGAACTGATTTTTTCAAATAGACCTACAACTTTATCAGTCTGTCTGTGGAGACATAATTCCTTTATCTGCTTTGCTTCCAACCTCACACAATTATTTTTGCACAGTTTATCTTCCACGTTTTATTGCCTGGTTCAGGATTTGACCCAGTAATCTTCCAGCTACTTGTCCCCACTCTCTAACCTCTTGACTACCTACTGCCCCTTCACCTATTCAATCATGTTGGATTGGTGATGATTACCTCAAGTACAGAAAGGATGATGCATTTCAAATGGATACAAAAACTTGAATTAGGCTAAGTTGGTTTCTGTTAGTGTTAACTATCTGATGTATAGACCATGAGAGTGTGAAACCAAACTAAGGGTTGGGTGATATATTGTTGATCTGACCATAGGAAATCCTTCTGATACTGTTTTGCTTATACTGCTGATATTTTAGTTTCACTCATTTAGGTACAGGATGAGGCTTGATCAAGAATAGATATGAAGTGTATGCTATCTAACAGTTTCCTGTTATTGTGGCCAACTGAAATTCACAAACGCTGTTCAGCTCTCATAGTTGATGAATAACCATCAAAAACAGGGATTCCGACAATCCTGTCATGTCAGATCAGTGATTAGGTCCATTTTATAAAGGGGCAATCAGCAGATGCTATATCCATTTTTGGACTCATAAGTTAATGATATGTACCCATTGATTCTTGAAGAAAATAACTTATATAACCTTGTTTCAGGATCATAGCTTTCAAGACCCTGATATAAAAATGGGGAGAAACACTGTTAACTTGCCTGAGCACCAGGGTACTCTGCAGCGGCCCGTGCAATCCTCTGGAAGACCTCTTTGTCGGTGAAGAAACGCTCCGCCGCGGTCCCCCTCTCCATGTAGTGGATGAAAGCCTCTTTCAGGTCCTCTTTAGAGTGTAACACTTCATGGTCACGGCCCATCCCAGGATCCACAGCCAAAGCCTGTAGCAGCCCTATCCCCGACACCACAACATCCACACATGCATTCACCCTAAATGGAGGAAGCCAGAGAAAAAGTAAACACGCCGAATACGCACTAGCATTTCACTTGGGAAGTTCAGTGTTTTGTTGGATGAATGATGAAAACCAAAACAGCAAACTCTAAATCATGACATCATGAATGCTTAGTTGTCTCTGAAACTCACCCTACTGCCACTCTGCCCCACTGACTGGCGGGGGCAGTTATTAGGGTCTCCCAGGCAGTGGAGATAACCTGCTCCAAGGTTGGGTCGCCCTGAGTGGATGGATGAGGCAGGGACAAGTACTGGAGAACTTGTTCAGGCAGCTCAGGGTTGGTGTGGTAGAAGTATCCAACGGCCAAGGCCAACAGGGCAGCTCCCGCAGCCTTCCGCCACATGTTTTCTCAGACTTCTGAAATATGAGTGCAAACACACACATGCATAATACTACTGTAATGATACCTGCTAAATGTACACAAGTCTTCCTGTCTGTCATTTTGCAACATATGATGCTAAGTTTTGCATTGTAAATCAAATCAAATTTTATTTGTCACATACACATGGTTAGCAGATGTTAATGCGAGTGGAGCGAAATGCTTGTGCTTCTAGTTCCGACCCTGCAGTAACATCTAACAAGTAATCTAACAATTTCACAACAACTACCTTATACACACAAGTGTAAAGGAATGAATAAGAATATGTACATAAAAATATATCAATGAGCGATGGCCGAACGGCATAAGCAAGATGCAGTAGATGGTATAGAGTACAGTATATACATATGAGATGAGTAATGTAGGTTATGTAAACATTATATAAAGTGGCATTGTATAAAGTGGCTAGTGATACATTTATTACATCAATTTTTCATTATTAAAGTGGCTAGCGATGAGTCAGTATGTTGGCAGCAAAATGCATAATACCTGCAGTATTTCTGTATTTTGAAAGTTATATATATCTTAAACTTGATTGCTGACATGAAAAACATTTTTTGGGG
Source organism: Salmo trutta (assembly GCF_901001165.1). Classification (NCBI taxonomy): domain Eukaryota; kingdom Metazoa; phylum Chordata; class Actinopteri; order Salmoniformes; family Salmonidae; genus Salmo; species Salmo trutta. The sequence goes on along the minus strand of NC_042963.1, from coordinate 22,425,311 downwards.
TCTATATATCAAGAATGGACTAATGAGAAATTTCGCTGCCATTTCCTGGTTCCGAAGATTCTAATAGTTCGCCTAATTTAAGTTCTTGACAAAGCAAGTATATTGTAGAAAATCACTGTACCATCTAAACCGCTGTGAAATATTTTCAATAACCCAAAATATTGTATTTTCAGCGGTTTGAAGCTGGTGTACAAAAGTAAGACGCAAAAACTAAACATACGACCTGGAAGCATAGAATAGCGCACATAATACAGATCTGACGCATCTTAGACGTACTTTCAATGGGAATTACAGCTCTATAACTCACATTTCTATTAGAATTTGGTCGGGTCGCCCAAAAAAGTTACATATTGTAACTAACAAGCTGCTATTTTTTATGTGCGCGAAAATAAAGCTGTCTGAAAATGTAATAAGCAGTGGAATTGCAATGGATATGCACAAGACTCTCACATACTGACAAATTAACTTGCTAGCGGATGGGCGAAATGACTTTACAGCTATCAAGGTTAACAGGCTGAATCATGGTTGCTAGCTAGCATCAAAGTTAAACAGGGTGATGTGTCATCATTGCATTAACTTCCATATTATTAGTAGCTAGCTAACTTTAGTTATCTATTCGTAAATCACTTTCAGACATGGCTAGTATGGCAAAATAGGTTATAATTAGGACGAACGGCTAGCTAGTTACCCATGAAGTTGTTGACGAGTATCAAATGTTAGCTAGCTTGATCGGATAGCTCTGGGTCTAACGTTACCGTTGCTGAGCTGGCTAGCTCCAATGCAGCTAAAAAGCTACAAAAATTATGTTTCTAGTAAGCTAACGTAATGCCTCCACGGTTTGGTAACATTATACCCAACATACTGACTACCACTGTCAAACTTGCGTTATCTCCATTCAAACATTGCTAGTTTGCTAGCTAGCATTGTGAGCTAGAAGTACGTTAGCATCCTATCAAATATATTTGTTAGCTAGCTAGCTAATTTAGCCAGCTTGCTTGACAACTTTTAAGACAGACCCAATCAAAAACATGGTTGGTTCCTACCTGGATAGCTGACTTATCTACGATAGCTGGAAACAACTATAGGCCTGGCTGGGGGGGAAAAAATGTACGAACCAGGATAAGTTGGGTTGAAATTAGGGTCTGTCTGTAGTGTAGATGATGATGTCCTGGAACTTGGTGTTCAGACCTCTGAGGTATAAAGACAGTTCAGACCCGGCGCCACGTCTGAACTCAAGGGCAGAGCTGTAGGGGAGAGTGGGGTAAGTTAAACCACCCTTGTTTCAGCTTCTTGTGAATTTCCGGCAGACGCTTTTTGGAATATTGCTGCATTTCTCAGTTCTGAATGTGAATTCCACATTGTGACGAAACCAACAAATAAAGGGGAATGTGAAAACTTACATTGCACCACCATCTAACCCTGCACCTATACACCATCCACCAGGGGTGCAAATTTGGTTTTTGAAGTGGAGGGGACATAACATTATTATTATTATTTTTTTTATCCAGTCGGATAAACACTCCACACAGCCTACCCGAACGCTTGGAGGCATCCGCATGGTCCTAAAGCACACCATTACCTAGTTTCACATTCCAATGATAAAACTGGTGGGGGGATGCAATTTCAGAATGTGGGGGGGACATGTCTTCTCCCATCACCAATGAAAGTTGCGCCTCTGCTATCCCCCCCAAACCAACCACCTTGGCCCTAAACAATCCTACACCAGGCCAATGGCCTGGAAGGATGGAACTCCTTCTCTCAAAACTTCCTGTAGATCTTCTGCACAAAATGTTCTCACACCCAAATATTTTTCTGCTGCTGCAACTACCACATCTATCTTCTGTGATTTCGGCTCCAGTGAAGTGAAGTTTGTCATGTAAAAATCTTCTCAATCGTTCTGATTGTGACATCATGTCAAATTTCTCACAGCACAGCATGCACATCTTTTTGTGTGGATGGCTGAGCTCCAGTGGATGTCTCTCTCTGGAACTTGAAAAACTGTTCTGTATGAGTGGTGATGAAGGCCAAATATAAACCTAGGCAACAGTACCACCATGTGGCTGTCGCCTACCAGTGAACGTCTGACTGACGTGAAACCAATGCTTTAATAACATCTGCAAGTTAATAAGTCATAAGGTGCATCGTTTATATTTATATTAATTAAATCTCAACCATAAATGTTAGAAACGTACAGTTTTTCCAGTGCAAGTCAACATTCCAGTGTAGCCACATTGAGCTATTGTGTAGCCTACGGCTTGTGTATTTCTGGTTATCACGGCCTAGAAAAGATGACGTCCATTCTATAGGTAGTCTGGCTTTCCTTCAACACCTCATGGGATGGTACGTTATCTCGCAGACTGTGTTGTTACCAATTCCCAGTACATCAGACAACCAATAAGAGTGGTGTCAATGACTTTCACTCAAATAGAGGAGTTCATAAAATTTCCCAGAGGGTCCCTGCTATCCGGGATCCTTGGGATGTCCCTACTTCAAACAAGTAGAGATGTAAAATGGTTACGGTAAGGGTTAAGTTTAGTGTTAGGTAAGGGCTAGGGTTCAGGGTAGGGACATCCAAAGCAATCCGGATAGCAGTGACCATTCATAGAGTGAGAGACGGGCATGGCATTTGAGAGCTCGGCGGCGACACAGACATTTAATGTTTTTTATTAGGAATAACAATGGCAAAGAAATGTAATCTATGGTGGTTGTTATGACTTGACTTCTAACATTCATTTGAAGACTGTTATTTATCTAATCAACCTAAATATGTTTAATTGTTACCCGATTTAAATGAATCCTGTAGCAATTAACTCATTGGAATCTGGGGCAACACGAGAGTGGTTCTTTAAAGTGTTACCATCTCCCGAATTAAACTCTAAATGTCTTTACCTATCACATCCATAAACAGTTAACTTATTAATCATAACCTTGTATCATATCATCATTCTGAACAGTCGTAACCTCCTTGCATCTGCAAAAACCTGAGCTTTACTTATGATTCAGTACTACACAAATTGGTTTAATTGTTTATTTACTAGCTAACTAGCAAGGTAACACAGGATAAACATACACACTTAATAAGTTAAGAACTGGTCCCTAGCGGACTGACAACAATATGGCTGCTTGTTACAAAAGATATTGAAAGGGCGAGAGAGAGAGAGGGGGACAGAGACACTTAACGTTGGTACATTTTAGAAACTACTCTCACTTATAGCACTCATATACATTACACACGAACCGCGGCCCGTATGGAGTAAGAAATCATGAATGTATTTATGTGAAAATCCTTGGTTTCTCTCGGTGGACAGGGCTTTCTTGGAAAGGGGGTTGGGCCTTTTCACGGCACGCTTGTAAGGCTCTGATAGTCCAAGAGGGGTTTCTCTGTTGTTCTCCTAACCAGTCGTTCGGTATCCGGTGACTTGTCGTGTAGTCCTGAACAGAACTACAAGTTTAATCTCCTTCCATTTGCTCTGGAAGATGCTTCTTGAAGATAGGCTAGCCAGCCGTGTTGATGGTTCCCAGTGGGGTGATGAGAGTAGCGTACTACGGTGGTTTGAGCAGAGTAGCATGGTTCCACTTCAATTCGCTTTTCTAGATACTTTACTTAGGACAGTTAATCAGCCGTACCAGTGATTGTCCGGGAGGTGACTTTATCGCTTGTGTTGAGATTCAGAGTTGAAATCACTTTAAACGTGAGCTGCAGCTCCACATCACTCTGGTCTGATATGTTAATTGTTAACCCATCATTTTATACAGTTCAATCAAAATGGGCGGTTTCGTCAGGCTGGCATGCTCTCTGACCTCACTAAAGGGGGCGGTGACAACTTACTGTGCCCAGTTATAGAAACGGTTTCCGCTTATAGTTTCTAAAATCACATCCCTCTCTTAACAAAAATACTTTCAGCATTTTTCATATAGCATGCACAATGCAGAGGATGGAAACTTTGTACATGTAGTGTGTATACTTTTCAAGTTACAGTATTTCCTTTATAACATTTTTTATGACTTCACAAAATAACATCCACTAATGACATTAGTGTTTCTTTTTAGGTCGCCTCTGACCATTCCCCACGGTCTATGTTAGAAATATTGTTCCAGTAGTTACTTTTGAACTTGTTAGAGTTTCGGCGGGAAAAGTCTTCTTAAAAGTGTTTCACAAAGCACTTGGTATTATGGAGGACTATGAGTGGCACTGCCATGCCTCTGTTGTGTTTGACTAGCCGAATCCAACTTGTTTTTCAGTGTGTGTTCATGTTTTAATCTCATTCACACATTTACAGCATATCAACAATGGGTAATTCCAAAAAATTCAATAAGTATTTCACGACACATCCACACAGGAAAGCAACCTTAACTCAACAGTCAGCTACTCTAGTAGTGTGCAGTCTTATTTTCCCCACCAAAACTAAGTGTGCAAGGTTGATTGAAATATTTGAGGTGACCAGGACATGAGTGTGCCCTAACAGGGTGAGGTCAAATTTATCAAATTTATTGAAAATTAAATTTTTCAAATTTATTGAAAATGAAATTTACTTAAGTATTCACACCTTTGAGTCAATATTTTGTAGAAATACCTTTGGCAGCGATTACAGCTGTGAGTCTTTCTGGGTAAGTCTCTAAGAGCTTTCCACACCTGGATTGTGCAACATTTGCCCAAATTTATTTTCAAAATTATTCAAGCCCTGTCAAATTGGTTGTTGATGATTGCTAGACAACCATTTCCAGGTCTTGCCATAGATTTCAGTAAATGTAAGTCAAAACTGTAACTTGGGTACTCAGGAACATTCACTGTCTTCTTGGTAAGCAACTCCAGTGTAGATTTAGCCTTGTGTTTTAGGTTATTGTCCTGCTGAAAGGTGAATTAATCTCCCAGTGTCTGATGGAAAGAAGACAACCAGATTTTCCTCTATGATTTTGCCAGTGCTTAGCTCCATTCCATTTATTTTTTTATCCTGAAAAACTCCCCAGTCCTTAACCATTACAAGCATATACATAACATGATGCAGCCACCACTATGCTTGAAAATATGGAGCGTGGTATTGGATTTGCCCCAAACATAATACTTTTATTCAGGACAAAAAGTTGCTTTGCCACATTTTTTTGTAGTTTTACTTTAGTGCCTTGTTGCAAACAGGATGCATATTTTGGAATATTTGTATTCTGTACAGGTTTCCATCTTTTCACTCTGTCAATTAGGTTAGTATTGTGGAGTAACTACATTGTTGTTGATCCACCCTCAGTTTTCTCCTATCACAGCCATTAAACTCTGTAACTGTTTTAAAGTTACCATTGGCCTCATGGTGAAATCCCTGAGCGGTTTCCTTCCTCTCCGGCAACTGAATTAGGAAATAAGTCTGTATCTTGTAGTGACTGGTTGTATTGATACACCATCCAAAGTGTAATTAATAACTTCACCATGCTCAAAGGGATATTCAATGTCTGCTTTTTCGATGTTTACCCATGTACCAATAGGTGCCCTTCTTTGCGAGGCATTGGAAAACCTCCCTGGTCTTTGTGGTTGAATCTGTGTTGAAATTCACTGCTCGACTGAGAGACCTTACAGACAATTGTATGTGTGGGGTACAGCAATGAGGTAGTCATTCAAAAATCATGTTAAACACTTATTGCACACAGAGTGAGTCCATGCAAATTATTATGTGACTTGTTAAGCAAATGTTTACTCCTGAATGTATTTAGGCTTGCCATAACAAAATGGTTAAATTCAATCCATTTTAAATGTAGGCTGTAACACAACAAAATGTGAAGAAAGTCAAGGAGTGTGAATACTTTCTGAAGGCACGGTATGCTGCAGTGTTACCCAGAGTAGAGGGTTCAGGTATATGCCCATTTTCTGTGAATACATAATGGTCCATGTTAGAAAAGACACTACTTAGTAACCAAGTCATTTTTACTTAACCCCCCACAACAACAGCTTTCCAGGCTCCCAGTGTGGCAGCCCCCTACACCTCTCCATAACCTGTATATATATATGTATGTATGTATGTATGTATGTATGTATGTATGTATGTATGTATGTATGTATGTATGTATGTATGTATGTATGTATGTATGTATGTATGTATGTATGTATGTATGTATGTATGTATGTATGTATGTATGTATGTATGTATGTATGTATGTATGTATGTATGTATGTATGTATGTATAGTGCCTTTGGAAAGTATTCAGACCCTTTGACTTTTTCACCATTTTGTTAAGTTACAGCCATATTCTAAAATGGGTAATTTGATGAAGAAAAAAATGAATCTACACACAATACTCCATAATGACATAACAGATTTTTAGAAATGATTGCACATTTATTAAAACACAATAACAGAAAAACCTTCGAAAGGAATTGTCGAAAGGAATTGCCTGTAGAGCCCAGAGACAGGATTGTGTCGAGGCACAGATCTGGGGAAGGGTACCAAAACATTTCTGCAGCATTGAAGATCCCCAAGAACACAGTGGCCTCCATCATTCTTAAATGGAAGAAGTTTGGAACCACCAAGACTCTTCATAGAGCTGGCCGCCCTGCCAAACTGAGCAATCGGGAGAGAAGGGCCTTGGTCAGGGGAGTGACCAAGAACCCGATGGTCAGTCTAACAGAGCTCCAGAGTTCCTCTGTGGAGATGGGAGAACCATCCAGAACGAAAACCATCTCTGCAGCACTCCAATAATCAGGCCTTTATGGTAGAGTGGCGAGACAGAAGCCACTCCTCAGTAAAAGGCACGGCAACCCGCTTGGAGTTTGCCAAAAGCCACCTAAGAGTCTCAGACCATGAGAAACAAGATTCTCTGGTCTGATGAAACCAAGATTGAACTCTTTGGCCGGAATGCCAAGCGTCATGTCTGAAGGAAACCTGGCACCATCCCTATGGCGAAGCATGGTGGTGGTAGCATCATGCTGTGGGGATGTTTTTCAGCGGCAGGGACTGGGAGACCAGTTAGGATCGAGGGAAAGATTAATGGAGCAAAGTACAGAGATGAAACCTTGCTCCAGAGCAGTCATGACCTCAGACTGGGGCGAAGGTTCACCTTCCAACAGGACAACGACCCTTAGCACACAGCCAAGACAACGCAGGAGTGGCTTCGGGACAAGTCTCTGAATGTCCTTGAGTGGCCCAGCCAGAGCCCGGACTTGAACCTGATCAAACATCTCTGGAGAGACCTGAAAATAGCTGTGCAGCGACGCTCCCCATCCAACCTGACAGAGCTTGAGAGGATCTGCAGAGAAGAATGGGAGAAACTCCACAAATACAGGTGTGCCAAGCTTGTAGTGTCATACCCAAGGACACTCAAGGCTGTAATTGCTGCCAAAGGTGCATCAACAAGTTTTGAGTAAAGGGTCTGAATACTTACGTAAATGTGATATTTCATTTTTTTATTTTGAATAAATTAGCAACATTTTCTACAAACCTGTTTTTGCTTTGTCGTTATGGGGTATTGTGTGTAGATTGATGAGGGGGAAAACAATTTAATCAATTTTAGAATAAGGCTGTAATGTAACAAAATGTGGAAAAAGTCAAGGGGTCTGAATACTTTCCAAAAGCATTGTGTTTACGATCTTCTGCTTTTTATAAATAAGCAGGCATTGGTAAAAATAATAATTGGTTTTGATGCACTGCTTGGGCCTTTGATTTTTACTTTGTTTTCCATAAATGACTACTGCTTTAACCTGACCACGTTAAAGTAACGCCTAGGCTTTTTCCTTGTAAAGATTAGGCTATGTGTATTGAGTATAATAATAAAAAATGTCCAGACAAGGAGGGAATAGGTGTGCGGTGAATGATTAATCATACCAGAGATTGACATCGGTTCAGTACCACAGTGCACAGCAGAAGCACGAACAAGAAACGGTTGAGATGAAGGGACTGGTGGAGAGAACCGGGAAACTAATGACAAAAGCCGAAAAGGAAACGATACTGCTAGACGAGGAACTGCGTTTTGAGAACGGAACAATTAAAAGAAATGGCAAAAACTTATGATGACAAATGAGCTCAAACTCTTGAAGAAAATTGTCTTCTACAGGAACAACTCGATTTAGCCAAAAATAAATATGACGAAGTCCATGCCAATCTACAAACGGGCGCGCAACTTGATGACATGTGTGCAGTTTTGATGAACAACACTCAAAGCAATAATGTTCTAGTCCAACTGCTGCAGACCAAAGACGATCAGTTAATGAACATAATGACCAAGTTGGATGACAAAACAGCGGAACTCATTGAAGTCGGTGACCAATTGAATGATGAGAGAACCCAAGTGAGGAAGATGGAAAAACTGATCTCTAAACAGCAGAGGAAAACTCATCACTGAATCTCTCATTCTGCACTCAAGACCTCCACCTGCAAACCATGACAGATAAGTATGAGGCCGAACGGAGCAAGTGCAACATTCCCGTGTCTAAAATAAGTACTCTATGCGCCCAAGTGGACTCATCTATGCAGCAGAATACCACACTTAGGTACCACCTGGAGGAACTCCAGAACAGTCACGCGCTACAGCGTGACTACTCAACAAAGCAACCAAGCTCGCAACCGGAGCTCAGTACACAAAGGAGTGAAGACGACAGAAGGTTTCAGACTTTACCTCTCTCAGCCGCCCCTTCAGTCTAATAGCCACGTGACAAGGTTCATCCGTCTACAACAGCAACACGTGAAAAACGACTACACGAAACTTGCCACAGCTTTGAAAATAGAATCCAGTGGTTCAGCAACTCACAAACACAACAGCACGCTGGCTAACACTGTCAAAGAAGCTCGGAATGAACACCCACAAGCATACTATCATAGGCTTCGTTCAGCTTACTTTGGCCTACTCACTGAAACGGGAAAGGAAGAGCGAATGCCATTCAAACAAATGTTTCTGTCGAACAGGTATCCCAACTTCACTAACTACTTGGGCCCTACAGCCCACGTAGTTTTTCCAATCTCAGAATCTAGAGAGCACAGATTTTGAAGCATCAAAAGTGAGCTGAGCTAAGAGCCCTGACATCTCGGTTTTCAATATTGAACAGGAGCAGTCACTCCAGTTAGAGGGTGCGTCATCAGGGATAGGAGCGGTGAGAGATGACGCACAACAACGGTATCTACCATGAAACCACGATACCAATAACCACCACGGTCCAAATAACTATAAACAATGTCGCCAGCGAAACGACTTCCGCTTCAATCAACCTGATCGCTACGTTCCTGCACCCAACCCACACAAAGTGTCAGGGCACAAGGGTAGCAAAAGTTTCAATGATGATCAAATAATAGACGGATGCGCTCTAGAAGCTCTGCTAAGAGAAGTACAAAAGCGCAAAAAATTGGACAAACAGGAAAAAGACAAGTCACCATAACTAGGTGTGGATTTACCGGAGAACAGGTCTGTCGAAATTAACACCATTTGCGAGGATGTAAACAATCAAATTACTCCCGCTCTCATTCGAAAACCTATCCAGGGCCCGCTCAATCAAGAAACAAGCCCACGGGTTTTCACTATAGACTCAGATACAAATGTTGCAACGCACAAGGTAAATAACATCGCATTAGCCAATTCCACTCAAACGCCGATAAGTCGATCTGTTTTGACCATGAACACAAATGACACATCACGCTGTTGCAAATAATCACTCCACTTTGTGGGGAATATGACCACAAAACGCAACTCTGAAAGTCACTACCTGAAAACAGTCCTGGAGCACTGCTTAACCTGTGATGCGCTAATTGATTCGGGCTCGACAATATCGCTCATCTCTCAAACGTTGTTCAATGATCTCAAAAGAGCTGTGAACCGAGCTAAACGTTGGTTAAAAACGGAATGATACGAAACTAAACTTCGAGGTTTCAGTAAGACTACCTCGCCTCTCACAATGCGACTCATGCTGAAACTACACTTCCAAAACGTATTGCTAGTTCACCCTGTGTATGTTACCAGCCTCAAAACTGAACACCATGGATTGGAAAAACAACCAATTGGGGTCACAGGTTATGTGCCGTCTCCACTGACCACACTGTCTTCTCCTAATGCTGGCTGCAACACAGTCATCCACAAGGAGTATCTGTCGACAGGACCCCTTGGGAAAAAGGCGTTGCGATACCTCTCTGTGCAAAATCTGACTCAAGCGGATATTACGATATCTCGGCACATACAATCAGCAAACCTAATAGAATATAATTTTCAAGAGTTCGAACCAGAAGTCTCTATGAGTGAGAAACTGTCCTCATCCTTGGAGTCATGCGATACTGTAGCTAATATTAACTTCTCTTGTCCTTCAGACACATCTGCAAGCCCCGTGGCCGTCTCAGGGAGCAAAGTATCAACGTTCAGAGTGGACTCTGCTTCCGAAGATACATTTTCCACTTTGAGAAGGACTGAAACCCTTTCAATGAAACTAACGGCGTCAGCCACTGACCCGGTGATTCCAACTGGTGAAACACTGTGCGATATCGCTGAAAGATATCCTCGTCTCAGTTCGCAGGTATTGGAATGGTTGCCACACGCAGACGCTGTGGTGAATGGCAGGCCACGACAGCCACTGAGCGTTTTGAAGCACAAACACCAGGAGATTTGGTTGAAAGGTTACAGCCAATCTACTAACAACGCGGCTGCTGACAACTCGTACAAAGGGCAGAATCTTTTTGTTTGTGCCTCAGACACCAACACCAACCGCTGGTGGGGGGGTCCGAGACACAAAGGGGGGGAATGCTAGCCCAGACCCATGATGAGCCTCATCGAGGCCTGTGCAACACTGTACGAGGCTGCCCGATCAGGAAACAAATCAAGTTGTAAACTTCCCCACGAGAACAGAGAGGTGCGGACAAGCCCCTCGAAGGGGATAACCTTAGAATACACCTTGAGATATCACTGAGGTATCCCACACTGGTCGTAAAAGAAGTTCAGTGAACTTTCCACCTCCCCCCAAAAAAATGGTAACAATAATCATTCCTTGCCGTGCGTAGTCTCAACTATAATGCAACTAGTAAAATGCTCTAATCATGTGTTCCGGTAGGATAACATTTTGGGATAAATTGGTAGGGTAGCTGGTCCCCTTGGGTACCAGTACCAATGCCAGCAACAGTCAGTCCAGCCACAGTCAGTAAGAAGGTTAGAGACCTAAACAAGTCGAATTGCCCTTGATAACAGCGACAGATGAGGTAGTAGTCACTGAGATTGCAACACGTGGAAGGGGATCTCCAAAACAATCTTCTGATGGTTAACACACATGCTGCTAATAAATAGAATCCTCCATTCAGGAGGAAAGTTATTAGAAGTCATGAACAATGATCACACCGTGCGTACGACTGGTTCAGTGCTTATAGAGTACTTCCGTCGTGAGGTTAGCTCCTCCGTGGATAGCATAGCTATGAAATAGACTCCTTCATACCTATCGCCACTATGGTGGTGTAAGATGCATTGACTTGTAGTAAAACCACTACAGGTCCCCTTGGCATATGGCTTGAGGTCGGCACCGATTCTTACTGACACACAGTTATTGACATGGAAATGATCTGATGATGTCAGACTCATTCTGCCCAGGTTGCAGCCTTCCAGGATACTTGGTTTTCTTGCCCTTGACATGTGCGCTTGTGCAAACATAAACACACATGCCCAATGTAACATTAATGAGGATTTATACTAGGATCACTTAAAGGTCCGAGCAAAATACCTGTTTTGGTAGTTGAAAATAGACCCTGAAGCCCTTTGACTCTACAGCTATATTAATCGGCAGTTTCTCCCCAGAGGTCCATAGGTCATCCCTGTAGACTGTACGAGCTAGTGCATTACAGCTGTAGACTTATCATGTAGTTATCAACTTAGGATAGTGCCCTAAGCAACACACCGCTAATTAGGATCGCCCTAGATATGACATTATACAAAATGCCATGATAGAGTCATTCAGCCAAGACCGGGGACGTATATAGAAGAGTCCAATTAGATGATTAAGGTGTAGTAACTATATTTTGTATATCTTTTGTTTCTAGTTTTTTTTTACACTTAGGAAGTGATAAGACCACCAGTTAGTGCCACAACGCTGCTCATTTGGGGGAGGAATGTAATGATGTATTGCGTGAGTGTTGTGCATTATTAACGTCTGTCTAAGTTACTGCCTAGATCCACCAACCTGGACAAGCGGATGACAGATCCAGAACGATGATCCACAACCAGGACATCCCATGGCCATTCTTGTGGAGGTCTACAGCTTGCAGAAATCCTACCAGGTTAAACCACCAGAGGGGGACTCTCATGATGATCCACAAACCAGGGCACCCTGTGGTCATTCTTGTGGTGGGTTGCAACTTGCAGAATCCTTCCAAGATTGAACCCATCAGAGGGGGACTGTCATGACTGTCCTGTGAGGATCCAAATAGGTCAGATCAGCTACACCTCACACCCTGTTGTAAATCAAGGACAGAATACTCAGACATCCCTCTCCAAATTCGCCAAAGGAATGTGCTTAGTTTTAAAGACAGAATAACACAATACAAAATTTACAAGGGCTACTTATATTCAGGCAAAGGTGTTTGGGTGTAATCATGTTGGCCATATTGGATTCAGAATAAAATGTATTTACACTAACAGTCTCTATAGTGTGTTTTACACACTACTGAAAATATTTCTCATTTACACAATTCATATTTACAGGTGATTTAACCTCCACAAATGTTATTATGGCAGCCATATTGGATTTTGTATGCCAGCAAACTTGATTTGGAAAGTTTATTGAACACTCATCATAAATATTCATAGTTGATATTTGCACCTATTGTATCTGTTTACAGATCTATATTTCCAAGATGCATATAGATAGCCTAATGCTGTCTGTGTTTCTAGGGCTGACAACTGACTACTTGTATTCCAAATTTGAGCAATATCAGACGTTGCATGTAGAGTGACCACGTCCCGGATTGTGCGGGACAGTCCCAGATTTTGGCCCTTTGTGCCCGCAACCAAATAATCATGTCCTGCATTTTATCAACAAATTCAAACACCACCAATTTAGATTTTTTTTTTTATTTGTCCCTTGTTTCAGTCAGACATTCCAACCTGTCTCTTGCATTCATGTTGCACTTGAAAAAACATATATCATAAGGATGTGGTACTGGTGATGTTAAACACTTCTCAAATCGTTGTTGAGATCTGATATTCTGTGCAACGCAAGATGAGAAGTAGGCCAATGTCATAGGCCTGTTACCAACCAATATTTCTCTTATCCTTTCAGGCTAAATTCCAAGCTACACTTGCAGAGGACAGTCAGGCCTCCTAACAACTTACAAAAAGCATGAGCATCAAGAGCTACATTGAAAGATATAAGGTAATTTTGTCAAACTTGTGAGGCTCTCCATGCTCATTAGTTGTTCATTAAACATATTTGCTGCTACGAATTCAGTCAATCCCATTTTAAAAGGCTCCCATCCTAACTGTTTGACATTCCCTGAGACCAAATAGAAATGTTGATCCAATAATCCCATATTTGGCCAAATATTCCCCGATTTTCATAAAACAGGCACACGTGGTCTCTCGTTTCTGCATCACCAAAAATTGTGCAAGGAAGGCATGAGAGCCAATTTATGCTTGATGCAAAAATGTGATCGGAGGCGCCGTATGGATATGTGACCAATTGCGGAGACTGGAGGCACGAGGAGGCCAAATTGAGATCCGTACCGCATCGCTGTTACACCAAAAACACCACCTCAATTACAGTGGTATAAAGTACTTAAGTAAAAATACTTTAAAGTACTACTTAAGTCATTTTTTGGTGTATCTATACTTTACTATTTATATTTTTGACAACTTTTACTTTGACTCTACTACATTACTAAAGAAAATATTGTACTTTTTACTCCATACATTTTCCCTGACCCCCAAAACTACTCCTTACATTTTGAGTGCTTAACAGGACAGGCAAATGGTTAAATTCACACACTTATCAAGAGAGCATCACTGATCATCCCTACTCCCTCTGATCTGGCAGACTCACTAAACACAAATGCTTAGTTTGTAAATTATGTCTGAGTGCTGGAGTGTGCCCCTGTCTATTGGTATATCTAAAAAGCAAGAAAATTGTGCCATCTGGTTTGCCTATTATAAGGATATGAAATGATTTATACTTTCTTTTGATACTTAAGTATATTTAAAACTAAATACTTTTAGACTTTTACTGAAGTAGTATTTTACTGGGTGACTTTCACTTTTACTTGAGTCATTTTCTATTAAGGTATCTTTACTGTTACTTTTATGACAATTGGGTACTTTTTCCACCATTACTCATTTCTTATGAGATTTTAGGATGGTTTGCTGAATAGTCCCAAAAAATGATCATGCTGCCAAAACTCAACAGCGTGGCACTAGGCAGAATGTGCTTGAATTGAAACAAAATACAGGAATTTTATATTGTTTTGTTAACACCATCTGCTCTAATTTGCTCACAAAACAGTAATGCAAGAAAATCTAAATGCATATGCAAATGCTGCCAAATGTTTGTATTCATGTAGACTACACTGTCCTGCGAATGTCCTGCAAAATCATCCTGTTGTCCCGCATTTGGATATTTTAAATGTGGTCACCCTAGTTACATGAGCTTATGTGGCCCACCCCCCCTCCAGCCAGGTATTATTCTGCACTGTTTGAATCCCATATATGGGAGACCTTAGAGATATGGAATAACATGGTTGTGTTTTGTTATACCTTGCCACTAGCAAGTCCCCCAATATGACTTCCCTGTCAAAATAAAGGTTAAATAAAAATAGGTAAAAAAAATTAAAGGTTATATATATCATTTGTTGTAATGACTATTGAACAGCAGTAGCTATTGCTGATTGAACCTTTAAATTACTGTATCGCTTGACTCGCCTGGGTTGGACCCAATTTATATATCATTGGTTGGACCCCATGGTTAATGGTCCAGAAGCTGCTCACCTGCACAGTTTGCTACCATCTTGTGGAGATTTTATAGGCCAGAAGTCTTGAGATAATTCGATGTCAGACAAGGCCCATAAATGTTCTATTTCAACATTTCAGTTCTTCCATAAATGTGAGATATTTGATGCTTGCTGGTATCTTCCCTTGATTTGTTTTATCCCTGCATTTTCTGTGACCACCTGAAAGCTCTCTGAGGCCCCCTGGGGTCCTAGGAGCGCTGCTTGAGAATGCTCTAGTAGTGACCATTAGGGTTAGGGTTTATACACGTTCTCACCATGTTTGTCTGTTTTAGGGTCTTGAAAAGCAATCTATTTTCATTACCCTATTTAGATAGTAGTTATGATCCAGAAAAGATTAACACACTGTTAGCCGTTTTTTGTAATTCTATCAGTAACTTACTGTATTACGTATGATACTGTATAAACTTAATAAGTCGATTACTGTAGAATGAACAGTAAAATACCATATTTAAAAAATATATAGCACACTAAGACCTTTCTGCAATTTCAACAATAAAACACTGTTGAATGCACAGTAAAATACTGTAAATGTGTTTTACAGTATTAATTATAGTGAATTGTGGGAAAATGTTGTGGGTGGGGAAATTGACTCTCTTGGTCATTAACATATTGTAAGGCATGCCTTTGTTTTTTATTTTATTATTTTATTATTTAATTTAATTAGGCAAGTCAGTTAAGAACAAATTCTTATTTACAATGACGGCCTACCAAAAGGCAAATGGCCTCCTGCGGGGACGGGGGCCTGGGATTAAAAAAATAAATACAATATAAATATAGGACAAAACACACATATCAACAAGAGAGACAAACACAACACTACATAAAGAGAGACCTAAGACAACAACATAGCAACAACATGGTAGCAACACAACATGGTAGCAGCACAAAACATGGTACAAACATTATTGGGCACAGTCAACAGGACAAAGGTCAAGAAGGTAGAGACAACAATACATCACACAAAGCAGCCACAACTGTCAGTAAGAGTGCCCATGATTAAGTCTTTGAATGAAGAGATGGAGATAAAACTGTCCAGTTTGAGTGTTTGTTGCAGCTCGTTCCAGTCGCTAGCTGCATCGAAATGAAAAGAGGAGCGACCCAGGGGTGTGTGTGCTGGCAGAACGGGTGTTGTATGTGGAGGATGACGGCTGCAGTAGATATCTCAGATGGGGGGAGTGAGGCCTAAGAGGGTTTTAGAAATAAGCATCAACCAGTGGGTCTTGCAACGGGTATACAGAGATGACCAGTTTACAGAGGAGTATAGAGTGCAGTGATGTGTCCTTTAAGGAGCATTGGTGGCAAATCTGATGGCCAAATGGTAAAGAACGTCTAGCCACTCGAGAGCACCCTTACCTGCCGATCTATAAATTATGTCTCCGTAATCTAGCATGGGTAGGATGGTCATCTGAATCAGGGTTAGTTTGGCAGCTGGGGTGAAAGACGAGCGATTTAGATAGAGGAAACCAAGTCTTGATTTAACTTTAGCCTGCAGCTTTGATATGTGCTGAGAGAAGGACAGTGCACAGTCTAGCCATACTCCCAAGTACTTGTATGAGGTGACTACCTCAAGCTCGAAACCCTCAGAGGTAGTAATAACACCTGTGGGAAGAGGGGCATTCTTCATACCAAACCACATGACCTTTGTTTTGGAGGTGTTCAGAACAATGTTAAGGGTGGAGAAAGCTTGTTGGACACTAAGGAAGCTTTGTTGTAGAGCATTTAGCACAAAATCTGGGGAGGGGCCAGCTGAGTACAAGACTGCATCATCTGCATATAAATGAATGAGAGTTCCTACCGCCTGAGCTATGTTGTTGATGTAAATTGAGAAGAGCGTGGGGCCTAGGATTGAGCCTTGGGGTACTCCCTTGGTGACAGGCAGTGGTTGAGAAAGCCAGATTTTCTGACTTTATACACTGCACTCTTTGAGAGAGGTAGTTAGCAAAACAGGCCAAAGATCCCTCAGAGACACCAATACTCTTATTGTAAGAGACAATATTTGTTGCACCCTTGAGTAAGAATGCCCACAGAATACGGTAATGTACTGTATTGTAGGAATTCTTCAAACCTTGTCGTGAAACTCTACAGCAACCTACTGGCAAATAGCTGCCAGTAATTTACTGTAATTCAAAATACAGTACCATACCGCATTTTAACCTTTTGAACACTAGTGTGTGCATGGATTGTTGTTTCTCACTCATTAACATATTTTGAGGCATGTCTTGTAAGAGGCTATATTTGTTGCATCTGCTAGTGAGAGTGCTGTACGAATTTAAGTGATATGTGGTAGTGGTTCCCTAACATTTACATTTACAGTTGAAGTCGGAAGTTTACATACACCTCAGCCAAATACATTTAAACTCAGTTTTTCACAATTCCTGACATTTAATCCTAGTAAAAATTCCCTGTCTTAGGTCAGTTAGGATCACCACTTTATTTTAAGAATGTGAAATGTCAGAATAATAGAAGAGAGGGTGATTTATTTCAGCTTTTATTACTTTCATCACACTCCCAGTGGGTCAGAAGTTTACATACACTCAATTAGTATTTGGTAGCATTGCCTTTAAATTGTTTAACTTGGGTCAAATGTTTCGGGTAGCCTTCCACAAGCTTCCCACAATAAGTTGGGTGAATTTTGGCTCATTCCTCCTGACAGAGCAGGTGTAACTGAGTCAGTTGCTCACACACACTTTTTCAGTTCTGCCCACACATTTTCTATAGGATTGAGGTCAGGGCTTTGTGATGGCCACTCCAATACCTTGAATTTGTTGTCCTTAAGCCATTTTGCCACAACTTTGGAAGTATGTTTGAGGTCATTGTCCATTTGGAAGACCCATTTGTGACCAAGTTTTAACTTCCTGACTGATGTCTTGAGATGTTGCTTCAATATATCCACATAAATGTCCTTCCTCATGACGCCATCTATTTTGTGTAGTGCACCAGTCCCTCCTGCAGCAAAGCACCCCCCCACAACATGATGCTGCCACCCCCGTGCTTCACGGTTGGGATGGTGTTCTTCGGCTTGCAAGCCTCCCCCTTTTTCCTCCAAACATAATGATGGTGATTATGGCCAAACAGTTCTATTTTTGTTTCATCAGACCAGAGGACATTTCTCCAAGAAATATGATCTTTGTCCCCATGTGCAGTTGCAAACCGTAGTCTGGCTTTTTTATGGCAGTTTTGGAGCAGTGGCTTCTTCCTTGCTGAGCGGCCTTTCAGGTTATGTCGATATAGGACTCGTTTTACTGTGGATATAGATACTTTTGTACCTGTTTCCTCCAGCATCTTCACAAGGTCCTTTGCTGTTGTTCTGGGATTGATTTGCACTTTTCTCACCAAAGTACATTAATCTCTAGGAGACAGAACGCGTCTCTTTCCTGAGCGGTGTGACGGCTACGTGGTCCCATGGTGTTTATACTTGCGTACTATTGTTTGTACAGATGAACGTGGTACCTTCAGGCATTTGGAAATTGCTCCCAAGGATGAACCAGACTTGTGGAGGTCTACAATCTTTTTTCTGAAGTCTTGACCGATTTTCTTTTGATTTTTCCATGATGTCAAGCAAAGAGGCACTTAGTTTGAAGGTAGGCCTTGAAATACATCCACAGGTACACCTCCAATTGACTCAAATGATGTCAATTAGCCTATCAGAAGCTTCTAAAGCCATGACATAATTTTCTGGAATTTGCCAAGCTGTTTAAAGGCACAGTCAACTTAGTGTATGTAAACGTCTGACCCACTGGAATTATTATAAGTGAAATAGTCTGTCTGTAAACAATCTTTGGAAAAATTACTTGTGTCATGCACAAAGTAGATGTCCTAACCGACTTGCCAAAACTATAGTTTGTTAACAAGAAATTTGTGGAGTGGTTGAAAAACGAGTTTTAATGACACCAACCTAAGTGTATGTAAACTTCTGACTTCAACTGTATATAGAGAACAGATCAAACCTTTAATGGTTGAGTGTCAAGCCATGTCCTTTTTATCTGTTTTGCCGTGTAGTGACTGTCAATTTAGAAGCCTTTGTTAGGTGATTGATATGTGGTAGTAGTTTCCTAATAGATCTAAGTGGTAGCGGGTCTTAAACCTTTTCATGTCCATTTGATCTGTTTTGCCCTGTTTTGCCCTGTAATCACTAGAGGTGCAAGTGATATAAAACACCTAGTATTCCTTAATATGATATAATATGCAAAAGTCTACAGCCAACCTGCTTGCTCGAATCCCTTGTAATTACAGTAAAATACTGTAGAAATAATTTTCCTACAGTTTAATGGTAACTTTTACTCTTTTGTACTGTTTCATTGCTCTGGCATCAAGTTACCATGAATATCTCAGTATTGTATTGGCACTATCCAGAGATAGTCAGAGGTATATCATAAGATATATTGTTGTAATTACAATTATTTTGTAATACACTGGACATTTGATTACAGTAAAATATGTGGTACTGTAAAATTGATTACCGTAAAATGTATTACAGTAGCTGTACTGTAAAATAAATTACAGTAACTTACTGGCCAACTGCTGTCAGTAAATTACTGTACATTTTACAGGAAATGAATTACAATGAAATTTACAGACTGTGTGATAAAATTCCAGTTCCCCATAGACACAGAAAGGATCAGCAAATACTACGCCATTCCATTCAATCCCAATCCCAGACTATTAGCAGCTTCTGCATTTCTTTTCTTGTGGAGTTATGACACACTTTTATTACTTTTAATTTCTTTGAATCACAATATTCAATCAATTCAATTGACCTCAACCTGCAAACTGCATTAAGTGCATTGGGGTCAGTGGTCCACTCAGGTTACATTTGACATTCTGCAACAGCGCCAGTACAATGGACTGGGGACACACGTAGCTCCAAAATCATCTTGGTTATTTGTTCAATTTATTTTCCAAAAGACTCACTGCCACTTATATCGAGGTAAGATATGTGTTTATCATATTGTGAAGCAATAGATGTGAAACTCAGTGAATGTAATAATTACAAATGCTACATTCTCATCATCGTCACCACCCTGACTACAGATGTTTACGTCCGCCGCGCGAGCCAGTCACTTTCCTAAATCATGTGCACCTGCTTCTTGTACAGTGCACGCGACTAGATGACATGTGTTGTTAATATTATACACTCGCTTGGCGACTAAATTGTTCAAATTCTAGCATTTTATATAAGCTTGCTAGTAAGCAAGTGTTTCAAAAATAGATGCTTCGTTGTTCGTTCAATTGCCTTCATGGCTGAAGTGGCTAAACTAGCTAGCTGGCTAGACTAGCTAGCTAGCTCGCATAGCCTGATAAAAAATATTATTGCGAATGTCGTTTAATTGTTCAGCTACCTTCAAAGGTACACCGTCATTTGCATATCCAATGACTGCGATAAACCTATGCTAGTGTAGACTATTTTGAAACGTTATAAGCTTAAAAATGAATGACTCATGATATTATGTAATGACTACTGTATGTAATGATTTGGCATCAGGATGCTTTCTTTGCATTAATTGGCCCTAATAGATATCTATCTGGAAAAATGTTTCAGTTGATATATGATGTATTCAATTGACATATTTTGTTTTCACAGATTTTAATCAAATAAAATGTGCTCTTTCCAGAGAAATACATAATATTTCCTCACCAGCAATATGCTGGCCCGGAAGGGCCCACTGCTACCGGATGGGTTCTTTCTGACCCGACTGGCAGAGAATGCCAAGCAGCCCAACCAGTTCAAAACCAATTCCCAACGGGCCAGGTTTATAACCAAGAATGGATCCTGTAATGTGGCCCACAAGAACATTCGCGAGCAGGTCAGAAACATTTTGAAAATGTCGACTTTTCTTGGCTAAAAATCAAGTGTCTCAGAGTAGGAGTAGCTAATCTAGGATCAGGCCCCCCGTCCATGTAATCTTATGCATTGTGATCTAAAAGGCAAAACTGATCCTTTAATGAGCACAACTATTCTGAGACGCTTGATACATATGGATCCCAGATCTCCATTCCACTACAATACTAACCATCTCTAGAATGCAGGCGGAGGAAGCTGGCAGTTAAGCATCATCTAACAAACCCTGTTTGATTTACATTTGATTAACAGTGGAGTTGTACTTGTAATATGGATACTTATTTTCATCTCTTGGCCACCATAGGGCAGATTCCTTCAGGATGTCTTCACGACTATGGTGGACCTAAAATGGCATTACTCCCTCCTCATCTTCACCTCGGCCTTCCTCTGCTCATGGATGCTCTTTGCCATGATGTGGTGGCTCATGGCCTTTGCCCACGGTGACTTGGAACCCCGTGACCCAAACGGGGAGCCCGGGCCCATGCCGTGTGTTACTGCCATTAACTCCTTTACCTCTGCCTTCCTCTTCTCCATCGAAGTGCAGGTAAGCATCCACTTACCAAACCTTTTGACATTGGTTTTGTAAAACATTTTTGCAGATAGTTTTGTACAAACATCTCAAACTACACTTAATGAGACCGTTAGAAAAATTTGATAATTTGCCTACCCTTTTGTCTCACATGAATTAAATTGTCTTTGCTGGTGCACTGTACAATACAGTACAGTGTACACAGTATGTAGTCATTATCTGATTTTACATGTCCATCTGTCCTCCAGGTGACGATAGGTTTCGGGGGGCGAATGGTGACAGAGGAGTGTCCGCTGGCCATCATGGTGCTGATCGTCCAGAACATTCTCGGGCTGATCGTCAATGCTGTGATGCTTGGCTGTGTCTTCATGAAGACTGCTCAGGCTAACAGGCGAGCAGAGACCCTCATCTTCTCCCGGAACGCAGTGATCGCACCACGCCAAGGCCGGCCCACGTTCATGTTCCGCTTGGGTGACCTGCGGAAGAGCATGATCATCTCGGCCACTATCCAACTCCAGGTTATGCTCAGGGCCCAGTTTTTCAAAAGTTATCTATCTGGATTTCGCCTATCGGATAGGATTAAATGCGTAGAAACAGAATGAATAGAACAGAAGTCCCCATTCAAGTCAATGAGTCGTCCATTCTATTCATATGCATTTAATCCTATCTGATACTGGGCCTCAAGATACCAGGGACCTCAAGATACGATATTATCACGACACTTAGGTGCCAATATATGTATTGTGATTCTCACAATTGTGCCTTCAGAAAGTATTCACACACCTTGATTTTTTCCACATTTTGATGTGTTACAGCCTGAATTTAAAATTGATTACATTTAGATTTCTTGTCTCTGGCCTACTGTCACGATCGTCGTAATAATTGGAACAAGGCGCAGCGTGAGTAGCGTTCCACATCTTTATTACAATGTGAAACTTAGCAAAATACAAAAACAATAAATGAACAAACGAAACGTGGAGACAGTGAAGTGCAAATAGGCACCTACACAAAAACAAGATCCCACAAACACAGGTGGGAAAAATAACTACTTAAATATGATCCCCAATTAGAGACAACGATTACCAGCTGCCTCTAATTGGGAATCATACAAATCACCAACATAGAAATAATAACCTAGAACCCCACATAGAAATAATAAACTAGAATAACCCCCAGTCACACCCTGACCTACTTCACCATAGAGAAACAATGGCTCTCTATGGTCAGGGCGTGACACCTACACACAATACCCCATAATGTCAAAGTGGAATTATCTTTTTAGAAATGTTTACAAATTAAGACAAAATGTAAAGCTGAAATGTCTTGAGTCAATAAGTATTCAACCCCTTTGTTATGGCAAGCCTAAATAAGTTCAGGAGTAAAAACAAGTCACATAATAAGTTGCATGAACTCTCTCTGTGTGCAATAATAGGGTTTAACATGACTTTTGAAAGACTACCTCATCTCTGTACCCCACACTTAAAATGATCTGTAAGGTCCCTCAGTTGAGCAGTGAATTTCAAACACAGATTCAACCACAAAGACAAGGGAGGTTTTCCAATGCCTTGCAAAGAAGGTAGATGGGTAAAACATTAAATATCCCTTTGAGCATGGTGAAGCTATTAATTACACTTTGGATGGGATACATAGCGTTATGTTTGGGGCACATCCAACACATCACTGCGTACCAATCTTCATATTTTCAAGCATGGTGCTGGCTGCATCATGTTATAGGTATGCTTGTTATCGGCAAGGACAACAGAGCTTTTTGGGATAGAAAGAAACGGAATAGAGCTTAGCACAGGCAAAATCCTAGAGGAAAACCTGGTTCAGTCTTCTTTCCAACAGACGCTGGGAAACAAATTCACCTTTCAGCAGGACAATAACCTAAAACACAAGGCCAAATATATACTGGAGTTGCTTACCAAGATGACATTGAATGTTCCTAAATGGCCTCGTTACAGTTTTGACTTAAATTGGCATGAAAATCTATGGTAAGACTTGAAAATGGCTGTCTAGCAATGATCAACAACCAACTTGACAGAGCTTGAAGAATTTAATAAATAATAATGTGCACATATTGTACAATCCAGGTGTGCAAAGCTCTTAAGAGACTTAACCAGAAAGACTCACTGCTGTAATCACTGCCAAACAGGGGGTTGAATACTTATCGAATGAAGATATATTAGTGTTATATTTTTCATGCATTTTTTACATATGTTAGAATTTTATTTTGTGTAGATCATTGACAAGAAAATTATAATTAAATCAATTTTAATCCCACTTTGTACCACAAATAAATGTTGCGTTTCGATACAGATATTATTGTGATTCGATGTTCCAAACATTGCTCACCATATGTCTGCAGGGAGAGAGCCATGAGAAAACGAGTTTTCATCAGTCATGGAAATAAGTACTGAAAACAAATTGGCTCCCTATTTAAAAAGAAGATGGAGAACAATCTTTGAGGGGGAAAAAAAGAGTTTTGGTGTAGGTACAGCCAACTAGCGCAAAAATAATGTTGCGATATTGTCAAACTGATACGATATATCGTCAAAAATAATATTTGACCCTGCTGGTCATCTATGAACGTTTAAACATCTTGAAGAACAATCTGTCCTTAAATGGCCACGTACTCTTATAATCTCCATCCATGGCCACCCCTCAGAGCCTGGTTCCTTTCTCGGTTTCATCCTAGGTTCCGGCCTTTCTAGGGAGGTTTTCTAGCCACCGTGCTTCTACATCTGCATTGCTTGCTGTTTGGGGTTTTAGGCTGGGTTTCTGTATAGCACTTTGTGACATATTCTGATGTAAAAAGGACTTTATAAATACATTTGATTGATTGATCTCGATATGTAACTATAATTTCTTCCCCCGATCACTAGTAATTGGGACCATCAGCGTAAATGTGAGGTGCTAGTTTTGGGTTCAAATGCAGTATGTTCACACTGTTATTACTGTGCAATAACCTCTTTAATCACAAAATGTACATTTATGGGTTATGTATGGTTATGAAAGTTTTTTCAATAAGTGCTCAGTTAGGTAGCTGATAATGGTTTTAACAGATGACCGATATCATGTGAAACCATTGACGGTACTTGAGCTGTAGTGAGTGATGAGGAGCTCTCTAACATGTCCCCTCTCTCTGTCTGCCGGTGGCAGGTGATCCGCCGGACGGTCACCACTGAGGGTGAGGTGATCCCTGTCTGCCAGCTAGATATCCAGGTGGAGAATCCCCTTAGGAGCAACGGCATCTTCCTGGTGTCCCCTCTCATCATTAGTCACACCATAGAACGTGGCAGCCCACTCTATGAGGTCTCCGCCCACTCCCTGGCCACAGAGGACATGGAGATCATTGTTATTCTTGAAGGTAGGATGGGAGATGATGATGTGTTGTTCATAGGGATGGAACGATTCACCAATACGCATCGGTCCCCGGTTCAAATGTTTAAGAGCTGGTGCATCAGTCCGCGGGAGCCCAAACCGATTCAACTGCAGCATGAATTGGACAAAAAATCGTTTGAAACATTACGAACTGCTGGTTTACTAATGTTTATTACTCAGAAAATAACCCTAATCTTTAGTGACTGAATTGATGCGTCCTCTCCTTCAGTAGCCTGTCAAACTAGTCAGAACACAGCGCAGCTGCTCGGGCCAAGGAAAGCCTATCCTTGATCTAAAATGTGTATCTGTGCAGCACCTTCAGCATTCAATTGCGTGTGAAATGGCTTTTGTAATGTCAAATCATTGTTGGGTGATGCTACCAAATGCACTGTAGAAAAATGTGTATTACCGGCAGAGTTGTGTAGACTGGAGTGGACACAACTCACATCTTGCTTATTGCACATCTTACCGCTGATTTGGGCTTTTCGATTGCCATGTTCACTATAATAAATTGTTTTGGTAGTTTTGCGTTAACCCATTACATTCGTGGGAATTGGCCTACAGTGCATTCAGAAAGTATTCAGACCCCTTCCATTTTTCCACATTGTGTTACGTTACAGCATAATTCTAAAATGTATTAAATTAATTATTTTCCTGATCAATATACACACAATACCCCATAATGACAAAGCGAAAACAGGTTTTGACAAACGTTTGCTAATTTATTACAAATAAAAACAGAAATACCTTATTTACATAAGTATTCGGACACTTTGCTATGAGACTCGAAATTGAGCTCAGGTGCATCCTGTTTCCATTGATCATCCTTGATGTTTCTACAACTTGATCTCCAAGACAGGAATGTGTCGAGGCACAGATCTGGGGAAGGGCACCCAAAAGATTTCTGTAGCATTGAAGGTCCCCAAGAATACAGTGGCCTCCATCATACTTAAAAGGAAGAAGTTTTGAACCACCAAGACTCTTCCTAGAGCTGGCCACCTGGCCAAACTGAGCAATCAGGGGAGAAGGGACATATACAGGGAGGTGACCAAGAACCCAATGGTCACTCTGACAGAGCTCCAGAGTTCCTCTGTGGAGATGGGAGAACCTTCCAGAAGGACAACCATCTCTACAGCACTCTACCAATCAGGCCTTTATGGTAGAGTGACCAGATGGAAGCCACTCCTCAGTAAAAGGCACATGACAGCCCGCTTAGAGTTTGTCAAAAGGCACCTAAAGGATTCTCAGACCATGATAACCAAGATTGAACTCATTGGCCTGAATGCCAAGTGTCACGTCTGGAAGAAACCAGGCACCTCTCATCACCAGGCCAATACCATCCCTACGGTGAAGCATGGTGGTAGCAGCATCATGCTGTGGGGATGTATTTCAGCGGCAGGTACTGGGATCGAGGGAAAAATGAACATAGCAAAGTACAGAGAGATCCTTGATGAAAACCTGCTCCAGAGCGCTCAGGACCTCAGACTGGGGCAAAGGTTCACCTTCCAACAGGACAACGACCTTAATCACACAGCCAAGACAACGCAGGAGTGGCTTCGGGACAAGTCTCTGAATGTCCTTGAGTGGCCCAGCTTGAACCCGATCTAACATCTCTGGAGAGACCCGAAAATAGCTGTGCAGCGACGCTCCCCATCCAACCTGACAGAGCTTGAGAGGATCTGCAGAGAAGAATGTGAGAAACTCCCCAAATACAGGTGTGCCAAGCTTGTAGTGTCATACCCATGAAGACTCCAGGCTATAATCGCTGCCAAAAGGGGCTTCAAAAAAGTACTGAGTAAAGGGTCTGAATAATTATGTAAAACAAAACAAAAACTGTTGTTGCTTTGTCATGATGGGTTATTGTGTGTAGATTTAATTTAATACATTTTAGAATGAGACTGATGTCACAAAATGTGGAAAAAGTCAAGGGGTCTGAATACTTTCCGAATGCACTGTATATGGATAGGGCTAAATTGAAATGTTTCTTACAGAATAAAAATGAAAAGCATATTGCATAACCATGGTAGCAATTGAAAGGGAACAGTTTGGAGATGATGGGGAAATTATTAGATCAAAATTGAGGACACAACCATTTACCTGACACGACTGAATCCAAATATTACACTGTTGATTTTATGTGGATTTTACATTTACTGTACTTTGCTGCATTCAGTGATAACGAAATCAGAAAATACTCTGGATACATTCAGTAACATGATAAGAATATTCCTGGAAAATGTGGGGTAGGTGCAACATAAGACAAAAAAATGACAAGGGTTTGAGTGCGAGGACTCACTGGTGTGTCCAAGTGACCACACACTTCTCCAAAGTGTGCACGGCTCCTTAGTAATTTTAATGCACTTTTATGACTCAAAGAAAAGTCTTCAACTATAACCACGATTCCATCCACAGTGTTTATGCATGTAAAGTCATACCGTATAAAAAAAAAAATGAAAGCTGTGATGGAAACATGTAGTTTCGGTACAATTTTATAAATGCCGACAGATCATTTGTTCATTTGACATGGTGAGATCTTTTTGTGTCTGTAAAATTCATTATGTGAGAAATGGTGGTGGAAATGCCTTTATGTGCAAATATTGATATAATAATCATCATATCTAAGTAAACTTGGAGTCACTTGATGACATGGTGTGTGGTCCTCCCACTACGACTCTGGAAACCATGCAGTCTGTTAGGCTACAGATTAAGTAAGTAGTGATGCACCGATATGACATTTTTGGCCAATACCGATATCCAATATTTTCCTTGCCCCCCCAAAAAACGATACCGATAACCGATATTTAAAATTTTTGCTGCCTTTTAAGCATTCTAGTACAGTTAAATAGTTAACACACATGGATGCAGCGGTCTAAGGCACTGCATCTCAGTGCAAGAGGCGTCACTACAGTCCCTGATTCGAATCCAGACTGTATCACATCCGGCCGTGATTGGGAGTCCCATAGGGCAGAGCACAATTGGCCCAGCGTCGTCCAGGCCGTCATTGTAAATAAGAATTTGTTCTTAACTGACCCGCCTAGTTAAATAAAGGTTACACACACACAGACCACTGACCAAAAAGTTATTTTGTTGGCATTTACATAAGACCCCATTACCAGTAAAACATAATCAAATCCTATTTCTTTTACTTACTTACTGTGCTGTTTCGTTGTTCATTTGTAAAGTCGTGTCATTCTCAACCAGGATTTCTATGGAACGCCGTTTGGGTCTTTGCGTGTAAAAAAAGATACACGTCAAATAACACTATTTGATGTGTCAAATAACATGACATAATCTGTTTCAGTAGCTATATAGTTAGCTAGCTAGCTAACTATATAGCTAGTTAGCTAGCTAACTATATAGCTAGTTAGCTAGCTAACTATATAGCTTGGTGTCATTATCTAAAATAACCCTAATTTATAAAACAGTTCTGATTTGATTAATGGTGGTCGCTAGCCACAATAAGGATTAGCAACAATAGTGGACTTTGCTGTTAGCCTTCAAAATAAAAGTATGGCATAATTCTACTATTTGTATTACTTTGCATCACTGTCAATGACATACTTTTATTTTGAAGGCTAACCGCAAAGTCCACTATTGTGCCTAATCCTTATTGTGGCTAGCTTCACAACACATAACCCGGTCCCGTCGAGCCTCACTAGTCAGATGAAGCTAGCTGGCTGCTTATATCGTTAGCTTTGGGCAACAGGGTTAAGTAGCTGGCTAGCTATTTATTTTCATGAACTGAAGTTCAATTTCAATAAGCGAACAACAAGTGGCAACCTAGCTAATACTTACTCACAAGGATTCCTAAATCATTGTTAAGAATAATG
Source organism: Salmo trutta (assembly GCF_901001165.1). Classification (NCBI taxonomy): domain Eukaryota; kingdom Metazoa; phylum Chordata; class Actinopteri; order Salmoniformes; family Salmonidae; genus Salmo; species Salmo trutta. The sequence continues at coordinate 22,396,799 of NC_042963.1, read as the reverse complement.
AAAATGACTGCAGTTTCTACTAGTAATTGTTTTCAGGCTGGTTGTATTGGTGCTAGCTAGGTACCAAGCTAATTTCCTGATATCCAATTGGTAGTTACAGTCTTGTCCCATCGCTGCAACTCCGCTATGGACCTGGGAAAGGCCAAGCGTCCTCCGGAAAACAACCCTGCCACTGCTCGTTTAATCCGGAAGCCAGCCACACCAATGTATCGAAGAAAACACCGTCCAGCTGGCGACTGACGTCAGCGTGCAGGATCCCGGCCCGCCACAAGGGGTCGCTAGAGTGCAATGGGACAAGGCAGTCCCGGCTGGCCAAACCCTCCCCTAACCCGGACGACACTGGGCCAAGTGTGCGCTGCCTCATGGGTCTCCCGGTCACGTCCGGCTGTGACACAGCCTGGGATCAAAGTGACGCCCGGGTCTGTAGCGACGCCTCAAGCACTGCGAAGCAGTGCCTTGGACTGCTGCGCCACTCGGGAGGCCTGCCTCGTCACTTTTACCCCTACTTACTAGTCAAAAGTTTGGACACACCAACTCATTCCAGGGTTTTTGTGTATTTTTACTATTTTCTACATTGTAGAATAATAGGGAAGACATCAAAACTATGAAATAACACATGGAATCATGTAGTAACCAAAAAAGTGTGAAACAAATCACAATACATTTTATATTTGAGATTCTACAAAGTAGCAACCCTTTGCCTTGATGACTGCTTTGTACACTATTGGCATTCTCTCAACCAGTTTAATGAGGTTGTCACCTGGAATGCATTTAAATTAATAGGTGTGCCTTGGTAAAAGTCAATTATTGGATTTTCTTTCCTTCTTAATGCATTCGAGCCAATCAGTTGTGTTGTGACAAGTTAGGGGTGGTATACAGAAGATATCCCTATTTGGTAAAACACCAAGCCCATATTATGGCAAGAACAGCTCAAATAAGCAAAGAGAAATGACAGTCCATCATTACTTGAAGACATGAAGGTCAGTCAATCTGGAAAATTTCAAGAACTTTGAAAGTTTCTTGAAGTGCAGTCACAAAAACCATCAAGCACTATGATGGAGCTGGCTCTCATGAGGACCGACCCAGAGTTACCTCTGCTGCAGAAGATAAGTTCATTAGAGTTACCAGCCTCAGAAATTGCAGATCTAATAAATGCTTCAGAGTTCAAGTAACAGACGCATCTCAACATCAACTGTTCAGAGGAGGCTGCGTGAATCAGGCCTTAATGGTCAAATTGCTGCAAATAAACCACTACTAAAGGACACCAATAAGAAAAAGAGACTTGCTTGGGCCAAGAAATACGAGCAATGGACATTAGACCGGTGGAAATCTGTCCTTTAGTCTGATGAGTCCAAATTTTGGATTTTTGGTTCCAACCGCCGTGTTTTTGTGAGACGCAGAGTAGGTGAACGGATGATCTCTGCAGGTGTGGTTCCCACCGTGAAGCATGGAGGAGGATGTGTGTTGGTGTGGGGAGTGCTTTGCTGGTGACACTGTCAATGATTTATTTAGAATTCCAGACACACTTAACCAGCATGGCTACCACAGCATTCTGCAGCAATACACCATCCAAACTGTTTTGCGCTTAGTGGGACTATCATTTGTTTTTCAACAGCACAATGACCCAACACACCTCCAGGCTGTCTAAGGGCTATTTGACCAAGAATGAGAGTGATGGAGTGCTGCATCAGATGACCTGGTCTCCATAATCCCCCGATCTCAACCCAATTGAGGTGGTTTGGGGTGAGTTGGACCGCAGAGTGAAGGAAAATCAGCCAACAAGTGCTCAGCATATGTGGGAACTCCTTCAAGACTGTTGGAAAAGCAATCCAGGTGAAGCTGGTTGAGAGAATGTCAAGAGTGTGCAAAGCTGTCATCAAGGCAAAGGGTGGCTACTTTAAATAATCTCAAATATAAAATATATTTGGATTTAACACTTTTTTTGGTTACTACATGATTCCATAAGTGTTATTACATAGTTTTGATGTCTTCTTTAGTTAGAATAATTAGAAATATAAACTGACTTTTTAGGCCTTATCAATAGCCCAGTGAATTTAATCATGCTTATTGACTATGTTTGGCATGTCCATGTCCAGACTGCAATTTACAGTAGGTTTTGCTCCTATATCAGTGCGAATGCTTTAGCCTATGTTTAACAAAGTATTTCCATATTGAAGCAATGCAATGAGAACAATCGGGACTACAAACATGTTCAACATATTTAGAAAATTTGGGGCAAACTAGGCTATAACGGACTAACATTTTAATTAGAGTTTATGACTACGTAATACATAAGACTGTAAATACACAACTTGAAGCAACCAAATATTTACCCATGGAGCACGTTCTGAGTGAGGGGCCAAGCCTCGACACACACACAACTTGTTTATTCATCAAAACCCAGCCCTTTTGCACCACCGCCAGCTACTGTGCCCATAATTCTGGTTGTGAAAACAACAAAAATATTCCTGACGCCAGCACTAACATTTACCATTGCGTTAGGTTTGTTAAAATAGAGCCTACAACCTTCAAGTGAAAGTTCACTCCAAAATCAAAGTTTGTCAGATGTTTTCAGACCTCAAGTGGTCTACTGTAGCCCTTCAAATTATAGTTTTTTTTGTATACTCTTTCATGTCTACAGTATCACAAACAGTTCAATTAATTTTGAATTTCATTCTAAGTAATCAATAATTTGTGGTATTCTGATTTGTCAAAAACAAATGACTGATTTATTGTCTTTGTTGATTGACAGGTGTGGTGGAGACCACAGGTATCACCATGCAGGCGCGTACTTCCTACACCCCCGAGGAGATTCTGTGGGGCCGGCGTTTTGTTTCCATCATGACGGAGGAGGATGGCCGCTACTCAGTGGACTACTCGAAGTTCGGGAATACGGTCCCTGTGCGCATGCCCGCCCTCAGCGCCAAGGAGCTGGACCAGATACGAGGAGTGCAGGAGGGGGACGTGCCTGAAGGCCAGCTACAGGGCTGGGGATTGGTCAGGGCTGGCAGGGGAGGGTTCCGAAGAGGGGGACGGACTTGTGATAGCAGCTCTGCCTCCCGGCCCTGGTATGCAGCACAGCCAGAGAAAGAGGAGCATGTGAAAGCAAAGGAGAAGAATGGGCAGAAGAAAACAGTTCAGCTGGAAGTGATTGGTCGAAAGATTGAGGTGGAAGGTCTGGGAGACTTTAGTGACAGAGAATAGTAAAATTGATGCCTGAAAATAAGGTACATGTATTGATATAATGCTCTAGTGAAATGATTACCTTTGTTTTCATTTTTATTTTTGTAAATAGTTGTGTTGACTTAGGACTTTATTCAGTCCACACCACGGAAGTTTAGTTTTACAGCTGATTGAAATTTAAAGGCAATGTTCCCGCTTTAGCGGAGACTGCATTCATGGTAAACGTTGCATATGTTGGCCCAATCAGAAATTACCTTTACATTTCTATTGCGGGATCTGTAACCCCTCAGCTTTACAGATTGAATAGAGCCCTTAGTCAACATTATTGTCATTCTTATTTTACCTTAATTTATGTTAAGTTAAATTGTAAGAAAGCACAAAGTGTAGACTCAAGTTCCTTATTATAATCACAATGGAGAGGGTTCCCAGAATCCTTTTTAGACCCCACTGCATCCCACATAATACCACGGGATGTTTTTAATATATGTATTTATTTGTATTTATTGATAACCAATATTTGATGTGAACATTAAATAATATTCCAAATGTTATGCTAACAACTGGTGTAATTTAATTTCGGGCACATTATTGGCTGGTCAACCATTCACAGTGCTCCTGTGTATAGCAACTTTCCCTACCCACATCCGTCCCGACAAACTCATAAAAAAATAATAATAAATTGAAACAATTTCCAGAAAAAATAAACTGTTTAAATAGTTAAATAATTAAAAGGTGCACTTGGCCGTACTTTCAAAAGTGTGTCTTAAATTGCAGTGTGTTGATGGAGAATCCAATACTATTGTTGCTTTTTTGTTGTTGCTAGCTAGTAAGCTAGCTGCTGGTTGAACGTTGTATTGAGGAAACTTAACAGTCCATTTATGGCAGCTACAGGCTACTGTGGATAACCTCCTTGCTATTATAAACAGGGTTAGAAAGAAATGGGAAACAGTCTCTTTCAAATACCGGTAGGTCATTTTATTGGTTTGGGTGAGTCTTTTACAAGTGAGAATAAAACTGATTGACAATTTACAACTTTTAACATGGTTTTAAATGTTATTGAAACATATTTCTTATCACAACTTAAAACACTGGGGAAATATATTTTCAGCTTAAATTTTTTTCAGTCTTGACTTGGGTGAGTAGGTGCCTAGGTGGGTGAATAGACTACTAGCATATCCCATCTGATCTGTGCAGCCTATCTTCACGACTATTCTGCGTTCCTAGTGAAATTGATTAATCATCATGGTAAAATGAGGTTGTAGTAAGTCTACATAAAGTGGGAGGAAACCCTCCTTCAGACTACAGTATGGATAGACATTTTACATTACATTTTAGTCATTTAGCAGACGCTCTTATCCAGAGCGACTTACATTTAATAATGATTTTTTTTCTTCCGTACTGGTCCCCCGTGGGAATTGAACCCACAACCCTGGCGTTGCAAACACCATGCTCTACCAACTGAGCCACACGGGACCTATGCATGTACTATGTTCCCGGTTATTCATTATTGGATGAACGAGGTTGTCTTAGCCTGATGCTTCTAAAGCTAATGGCCTAACCCAAATATGCACATAACTGTCAAGTATCAATTTACAACAACCAAAGTAAATAAACAAGTAGATTTCTATTTTGAGTGTTCCTCTAGGTTAGTTCACTGAAAAAAAAGCATTTGAGAAAACAGGAAGACTGCAGCTAAGTCGGACATTGTTCATCCACAATTTAAACAACAAATTTACATTTTTCATTTACATTTTAGTCATTTTAGCAGACACTCTTATCCAGAGCGACTTACAGTAATGAATGCATACATTTCATCCATTTCATTTCTTTAATTTAACTCTATCAACAATAACATAAAATCATATTACTGACTGACTGCAATCAATCTCCAGCTCCATTGACGGCTCTGCGTCAGCTGTGCATGGCAGTTGGAGCTCACAGTGAGGACCACCAGAAGACCAATAGTGACCCCATCAAAGCGAAAACTGGTCCTCTCGTGGCAATAGTGGTACTACTATTACACAGGTTGCTGCTGCAACACCGGTACGTGAATCCGGAGACTGCAGGGAACATCTGGGACAGCCGAGAATTGTCACAATCTGTGTATCTGATACACTGTCGAATTGTCTTCCCACCTATAAAGAATAAAATGTTATTCAATTACAATCAAATGCCTTAGACCTAAAATAGGAATATACAAAATGTTTCAGCCAATGTCCTACATATGGTGTAATTAGATTTAAATGTAAATTCTACCCACCTAAAAGCCTATAGCAAACTTATATTTACATTACATTTTAGTCATATAAGACACTCTTATCCAAAGTTACTTAAAAACACACCTCTTTCACTCAGAGATAAACAGGAATCTTCATAAGTGCAGTCTTGAACATTTTCACAGCGGCCTGTGTAATCGGAGCACTTGAAGCACCGAAGTGCACAGCCTAAAAATATATATATTTTCATGAGTAGGTTATTTGAAGTCAGAGATATTTTTCAAACATCCAACTTATAAATGTAGTTTGCATCGCTCTGCGAGTACAATTAAGTTTTCATGGCTCCGAGGCAAGAAAACGTTTTCAGTGATCTTAAGAATTAACCTAGAAACTGCAATTGTTTTCATGCAACATATTAAACATATCACAGACATATCATATATAACATGTCACAAAATGAAGCTATTCTTACAATGAATGAGTTGTTTTAGTATTCCTCATCTTTCACCAAAAGGCGTGATATAGCATTAGTCAAACCTCATACAGCAATTTAAAAGCTCACTACAGCCAAAGTGCACTTACCCAAATCGAGTATCCCAAAACAGACCACCAAGCAAAGTCCAAGGGAGCGCTTCATTTTTGCTGCCTTGTAATGTCCCCTAAATATAAGACCGTATTCTTTAGGAACATTTCAAATCTGCAGACAAACTAGATCAAACACATGAATCATCAAGCTGTATCGTTCTTGTAGCAGTCAGTATGTAAAGTCTTAACCATTCCCAGATACCCTCCAAGAATACAAAGGGAATTAAGACAAAGGTTAAATTAGGTTGCTAACTAGGATACAATCAATACTCACACCTAATCTATTGATTAGCGTTATGCCTCCTCCAAGTTCAGCATTAAATGACCGGCAGCAGTCAGGCTGATCTATCTAATATGAAGACTTCTTTGTCCAGTACAAAGGTTCTCTGTCAAACACAGCTCCTCCCCCAGCCCCCAGAGGAACTGTTCAATTGTGTCTTATTGGTTCTGGCATTCTTTCTATGGATGATATTTCAACAAAACGTGCACCCAGAATACAAATATAATTGTATGCGCATTTTATTAAATGTCATATCAAGATGTATTTTACTTTCCTTACTCTAGTTTTCAGGCCAACCTATGAAAGGGTACCCTTGGTCACTTTGCTGTACCTCAGCTAGAAAACAAACCGATCCGTCAAAATGTAAAAAATGTACTTCATTAATTCAAGTACCTTGTGTTATTACAAATGTGTGTTGCTCCCTGGGAACATTATCCCTCCAACAACAATGTAGCAAAGTCTAGGGCATCAGAGTACCCTGCACTATTAAGTAACTGGTCTGGAAGGTAGCCTACAAGCGACTGTCAACATTTCATATACATTTGCTGGAATATGGAGTGTTTCATATGATCAGCAAAATCCTTATATACCTAAAATCTTTTTAGAAATGGCAATGGTTTGTGTATTGGTGTTGCCTGCCTAAAGTTGGATAGGGAACTACCAGTCACTGGGGATGACACACTGATTATTCAGACATCTTTTCAGTACGCCCAGCTGGTGTTTACAAAAGGCATACTGTATGTTCAGTGTCCATCTGTGTTCTGTATACAGATATCTAGAAGTCCAATTCTTCACCTCTCTATGGGTCTCGTGTGTAAGCATTTGAATGTGATTGATATCAGTTTGTGCTTTTGACAATATTGCATTGAGAACACTTTTTTCTTCCAAGGGAACAGAAGTATGCGATTTATGCAATTAATGTAACAAATGGTTAGTCTTGCAGAATAGAATAACTAATGCAAGAAAGCCATGCCATCTGCACTCTTTCGAGACAAAGTGGACGTTATGACGACAAAATAATTGGCCCAGCCACTTATCGTTATTGATGGGCCTCAACAAAGACTACTTGATTGGCCTCTTGCTTGTAGGCATGTATACTATTCTACATGATGCTGGGTTTATGTAGAACAAGAGCATTATTTTGTACAATGAAATCTCTATAAAAAATAAGTTATAAAATGACATAAGAAATAAATCATTACTTCAGCTTAGTTTCCGCTTGATTTGTGAACCTCATGATTGAAACTAAACTATCCAGACAAAGCTTTGCTTTGAGCACAATAGTTTCTTCATGATGAACAAATAGTTAAAATACCATGGAAAATATTTTATTAAACAATTATTTGCGCCATATAGATATTCTTACAATGTCAATTACAGGGGGTCTATACATTTTCATATTTTAATGTATACATGTCATATGAATATATATATATGTACACGCTATACTCATGTTCACAGACAGGTTTATATGTTTCCAGTGTTAAATGTATCCAAACAGGTACCACTGAACTGTTAGATTAATTAGTAACATTTTACATGAAGTACCCTTTAATGGGAGTTGTGCACTGTAATCAACTACTATGGTTATTAATAATGGTATAGCGGCATCATGCACCTCAAAAATCTGAGAGGGCACAAGTATGTGAGGATGGCTGGGGGAGTGGTCCATAGGCCCCCCGTCTGTAAATTTAAGAACTTTCACTTTTTCAAACACCTGAAACACCCTTTTCCTGCAATCTAGAGCCATAATCATTATGTTTAAGTCTACGTAAAAAATATATATTTTTCTGCACATCTAAGCATACGTCTTGAACAGTCTGTATGCTTCTGACTGATTTAAAAAAAAAAAAAAAAGATGCTTCTCTGCAAAGATTGAAAGGAATGCAAGTCTTATTCAGTACATTTAGTAAAAGGTTTGCTTTTCGAAAGTCTACCGACCTTGCCAGCAGGCATGCAAGCTAAGATAGTTAGACAAGCTAGCTACTCGAACTTCACTGATAGCCTGAAATGTCTTCTTGGTAGCTAGTTATGAGGTTGGGAATCTATCTGGGCTAACTAAAGCCAATTTCATAATATTGCTAGGTGGCTAGCAGTTTTAAAGAGAAACAACAAAAAAAATGTATATTTTTGTATTTATTTTTCAACAGGACAAATCTGAGGGGGCACGTGCCCCTGTGCTCACTTTGGGCATGACGCCTCTGGCTGCATAATCACACTATTTGACAAAATGACTATTCCAATCTGAATGTCTTATACACTATGTTTCTGAACTACATGTTAATTAATAATGAATTGTTTTTAAACTATACTGAACAAAAATATAAAACGCAACATGAGACAATGATTTTACTGAGTTACAGTTCATAAAAGGAAATCAGTCAATTTAAATAAATGCATTAGGCCCTAATCCATGGATTTCACATGACTGGGAAGGGGTGCAGCCATGGGTGGGCCTGGGAAGGCATAGGCCCACCCACTGGGGAGTCAGTCCCAGCCAATCAGAATTAGCTTTTACCCACAAAAGGGCTTTATTACAGACAGAAATACTCCTCAGTTTCATCAGCTGTCCAGGAGACTGGTCTCAGACCATCCCGCAGCCGAAGAAGCCGGCTGTGGAGTTCCTGGGCTGGCGTAGTTACACGTGGTCTGCGGTTGCGAGGCTGCTTGGACGTACTGCCAAATTCTTTAAAACAACGTTGGAGGCGGCTTATGGTAGAGAAATTAACAAATTGTCTGGCAGCAGCTCTGGTGGACATTCCGGCAGTCAGCGTACCAATTGCACGCTCCCTCAAAACCTGAGACATCTGTGGCATTGTGTTGTGTGACAAAACTGCACATTTCAGAGTGGCCTTTTAAGGTCTCCCGCACAAGGTACACCTGTGTAATGATCATGCAGTTTCATAAGCTTCTTGATATGCCACACCTGTCAGGTGGATGGATTATCTTGGCAAAAGAGAAATACTCACTCACAGGGATGTAAACAAATGTGTGCACAACATTTGAGAGGAATCAGCTTTTGGGCGTATGGAAAATTTCTGGGATCTTTTATTTCAGCTCATGAAACCAACACTTTACATGTTGCGTTTATATTTTTGTTCATATGTATAAACCCTTTACAACCCCCTTAAAGGGTACCTAAATGTGAAGCGTTACCGATTAAAGGTAAATGTTTGTATTGTTAATTTATCCCTTTTGAAAAACAGAGTGATATAAGAGTGCAGTCATTTCAACCATTCAAAGGAATCGTTGCAATTTCCCCCCTCAAAAATGTTTAAGAAATACACTATCACAGTATAACTGATTGACTTTCATTTGGCTGCATACAATATTGTGCATACACACATTTGTTAAAACTACATTGTGTATATTACAATATATCAAATGGTAGGCTAAATGTAGATCTAGAATTAGAATTTTGGTACAAGCTCAGTTTGGAAAATCTGAAATAGATGACAGTATAAATCTAGATGCACTAGGATCAAGAACTCCTTATTTTTCTTGGTCTTGGCTCATGAATTAACATGCACATTTGCTGTGGACATACTCACAATCATTAACATAAAGTACACAGAAATATAAACATATAAGGTGCAAAACAATCATTTATAGAATAAGCAAAAAAACTCTGCATACCCCGACCTAAGCTAAGTAAAAAGATGATTGGCCAAGATAACACAAAAAAGCATTCCTCTGAATATTTGCATTGGGGTGGGAAATATTTTTGGCGCTGTGATTCCAGTTGTGAAGAAGTGATAGTTGACAAAATTTCTCTCTCTCAACCCCATCCCATGAATTACACAGCTGCCTATCTATCGTTAAGAGTCCATACATGAAGTAAACAGAGTAATGAAAGCAAAATTGTTTTTGTGACACTTCATAGCATACCTCATTGAGGTAATAGTCTATACATCCACCCAAAACACATACCACATATGAAGAATGCATGTTATTTAAATTGGCATGTAATAATTTGAAGATTACAATCGTGGTGCATATACAGTACAACAACCATGCAAACAAGCAAGTGTGCGTACCTCTTAAAATTACTACAGTAATTAATTTAAAGGCGAAATCACAGGCTTAAAGCAGTCTGGCTCAGACTGGTATGCCAGGTCGTCATTGTAAATAACAATTTGTTCTTAATTATTTCGCCTGGATAAAGGTTAAATAGATATATATTTTTTTAAATATGCCTTTCAGTAATTGAATTGTGACAATTTAAAACAATATTTTGAAACCAACCAAAAGGTTCAATATAATAACCAAAATTAAGTTCAAATAACTCACTTTCAATATACAAGCAAAAAAGATTCTTTGCCTATTAATGCATGGCCACTTATTAATTTTATATAGTGAATATAAAAGTATAATACATACACAATTTCAATTACATTTCAAACAGTAAAGTCAAAAAGTCTTAGTCATGAAGCAACATGAGAGAAATGATCCCATCAACCTTAGTTAACAGTTACTCATACAGTTCATTCAAACACGGGTACAAATTTAGTGGTTTCTAGGATTTTTAACGCATTTCACTCCACCTAAATGATCTGAGTTTCAGATAACTGATGAAGTATACTATCTCAAAAGTGTTTTCAAAAAGCAAAGCAAAGTTGTCATTATGTCAACACATTCCAGTTTACAAACCCTTCTGAAATCTAAACTTTGGCATGTACGACAACAACAACTGTAGCAGCCACAAATAATATGCAAAATGCATTTTAGCAAAACTTTCTGTCCACTACTTAATTTGGCAATGTCATTAAGTAAATTATATAATAAGATGGGGATAACTTTTCCCCCTCTAAATGGTTCTTGAATTTGGCCATAAATCATAATACATATTGCACTCGTTGTGAATAAATTCTAGTGACATACATTGCATTCAGAAAGTATTCAGACCCGTACCCTTTTCCACATCTTGCGTTTTTTTGCAAATGTTTTAAAAATGAAACAGAAATACCTTATTTACTTAAGTGTTCAGACCCTTTGCTATGAGACTCGAAATTGAGCTCAGGTGCATCCTGTTTCCATTGATCATCCTTGAGATGTTTCTACAACTTGATTGGCCCTTACCTGTGGTAAATTCAATTGATTGGACATGATTTGGAAAGGCACACACCTGTCTATATAAGGTCCCACAGTTGACAGTGCATGTCAAAGCAAAACCCAAGCCATGAGGTCGAAGGAATTGTCTGTAGAGCTACGAGACAGGATTGTGTTGAGGCACAGATCTGGGGAAGGGTACCAAAACATTTCTGCAGCATTGAAGAACACAGTAGCCTCCATCATTCTTAAATGGAAGAAGTTTTGAACCACCAAGACTCTTCCTAGAGCTGGCTGCCCGGCCAAACTGAGCAATTGGAGGAGAAGGGCCTTGGTCATGGAGGTGACCAAGAACCCGATGGTCACTCTGACAAAGCTCCAGAGTTCCGCTGTGGAGATGGGAGAACCTTCCAGAAGGATAACCATCTCTGCAGAACTCCACCAATCAAGCCTTTATGGTAGTGGCCAGACGGAAGCCACTCCTCAGTAAAAAGCACATGACAGCCCGCTTGGAGTTCGCCAAAAGGCACCTAGAGGACTCAGACCATGAGAAACAAGATTCTCTAGTCTGATGAAACCAAGATTGAACTATTTGGCCTGAATGCCAAGCGTTATGTCTGGAAGAAACCTGGCACCATCCCTACGGTGAAGCATGGTGGTGGCAGCATCATGCTGTGGGGATGTTTTTCAGCAGCAGGGACTGGGAGACTAGTCAGGATTGAGGGAAAGAATAACGGAGCGAAGTACAGAAAGATACTCAACAAAAATCAGCTCCAGAGCGTTCAGGACCTCAGACTGGGGTGAAGGTTCACTTTCCAACAGGACAACGACCCTAAGCATACAGCCAAGACAACGCAGGAGTGGGTTCGGGACAAGTCTCTGAATGTCCTTGATTGTCCCAGCCAGAGCCCGTACTTGAACCCGACCGAACATCTCTGGAGAGGACTGAAAATAGCTATACAGCGACGCTCCCCATCCAACCTGACAAAGCTTGAAATGATCTGCAAAAAATGGGAAAAACTCCCCAAACACAGGTGTGCCAAGCTTGTAGTGTCATACCCAAGAAGAATTGAGGCTGTAATCACTGGCAAAGGTGCTTCAACAAAGTACTAAGTAAAGGGTCTGAATACTTATGTAAATGTGATATTTCAGTTTCTTATTTTTAATACATTTGCAACAACAACAAAAAGTTTTTGCTTTGTCATTATGTGGTATTGTGTGTAGATTGATGAAACAACAATTGAATCCATTTTAGAATAAGGTAAAATGTGGAAAAAGTCAAGGGGTCTGAATACTTTTCGAATGCACCCTGTCTTGCATACATGATTTGGCAGAAGTATTACTAAACAAATACTTAAGAATAAATGCAAGAATAAATGCTGCAAGAAATTTAAAGTATAAACAATATATTGAAAACTTTTGGCTAATTTATGGCTATATAAGCTTCACCTTGCAAAATGAATATGATACTTTAATATTAAGCAATAAGGCCAGAGGTGTGGTGTATGGTCAATATGCCACATACCCAAGGTGCCTTAATACTATTATAAACTTGTTACCAACATAATTAGAACAGTAAACAAGTAATTTTGCATCATATCCGTGGTATATTTAAACAATAAGGCCCGAGGGGGTGTGGTATATGGCCAATATACCACGGCTAAGTTCTGTTCTTACACACGACGCAACGAGGAGTGCCTGGACACAGACCTTAGCCGTGGTATATTGGCGAGATACCACAAACCCCCAAGGTGCCTTATTGCTATTATAAACTGGCTACCAACGTAATTAGAGCAGTAAAAATAAATGTTTTGTCATACCCATGGTATACGGTCTGATATACCACGGCTGTCACCCAATCAGCATTCAGGGATCGAACCACCCAGTTTATAATGTCTAATATACCACGCCTTTCATCCAATGAGCATCCAAACTACCTGCTTCATAATGAATAATAGACCTACATTTGTTTAGGCAATTAAAAAAATAATACATTCCCCCCGATGGAATCTTTTAAGACCTATAAAAGCCACAAAAGAAATATCAATCACCACAGCAGTATATACCTGTACAAAAAAAACACTTAAACAAACCATATAATCTCTTGTGACGATGTGTGGCATAGCACCTTGGTTATTTGTGAACTTTCACTTTATCATGACTTTATCACCTTGCAATATGCTGTTATGGCACAATCTCATATAAATGTCATTTGAACCAAACATTTACTACTTTTAAAATAAACCGTAAATGTATAGAAATCAAAGACTTGTTTGAAAGAGAAATAATTTGCATTGTTACAAAAAACATATACTTGAGCTATTAACCTATGGCATTTTCCAAATAATGGTGTTGACTGCAGATTTTAAAAGCCCCACTAAATGATAATGGCCATTTCTAACAGAGTTGATACCAGTGATCAGCACATGCTCTAAATAAGTGCTATATGTTACACATACTTAAATTCAACACTCATACAAACTGATTGTTTTCACTAAGTCAGGTTTGCTGTCTTGCCTTTTAAGACCAACTTTGCCTCCTGAGCTTGACATAAACGTGTGCTCAACAGATTCTACTAGCTAGGTTTCCATTTCCTAAAGTCATGCTGATCAGGCCATTTTAGCAGCAGGGCCATTGCACACTTGTATGGCCAATCACATTATAGCCCAGATCACCCCTCCCCCCGGGATGGCTTTTGGAATAAAGTGAAGTAAAGCCCTGGCTCTCATCAGTCAAATATCAGGGTAGAACTCTGTGTTCACATCCATGCTGTGCAGAACATACTTTTGTTCATTAGCCGACATTCTATTCAGCATTTCAGCTGAGAGTGAATAGCTGTTGCCAGACTTCTCCTCAAACCAGCTGTCCAATGGTCGCTTGCCATCGAAGTTTGCTATTGGCGGCCCGTTGACTGCAAGGGTCAGTAGGTCATTCATCTGGTCCAGCGTCAGCCTTGAGCGGTTATTCTTGCGCACTTTCTGCAGGGACCCCCGGCCCTTGTCACAGCAGGTGGTGGAAGTGGGCAAGACCCTGACAACTTGGAGTATGCGGTTAAGCATAGGGAAGCGCTGCTTGTGCCTGGAGATTTGACTGACCACCTCCTTGAAGCCATTCATGCTGTAGTAGTCGGCTTTGAGGTCCCTCCACTCCACCAGCAGGCTGCCCCGAGCGTCAGTTCTGTCCCGCGACGTCTCTCGGACAGCCGAGGGGATCGCTTCAAGGTGGTCAAAAATTAGCAGGATCTCTTCCTCCCCGAAGGCTCGTAGGTCATCCCTGTTGCGTGGCCAGGTGGTGAGGTCAAGCACACGGCACGCCTTGACCACCGTGCGGCTGTGCATGTCGAGTCGCTGGGACAAGATTCCCTGGCTCTTCTGGCAGATCTTTTCGCGGATGGATTGGAACTTGGATTCGGCGACGCGCAAGTTATTCAGGTCTACGCCGTTGAAGCTTTCGCGGAAGTTCTCCTCAAACTCCTGCAGATACTCCCCAGGGCAGTCCACCAGCTGACCGATCTCATGGATGGCCTCTTCGATCTTGGCGTCTACCTGAGACACCAGCAGGTAGTCCCCCTGAAAGATGAAGGCCAGGCGTGAAAGAACAGCGATGACATCCAGGAGAAAGTATATTAGCTTGACAGACTGATAATCCATGAGGAATTGAAGCAGGGTCAAGGCGATTGCAGCTGCATCTGCCCTCTGCGTTTGGCCGCTGATATCCTTGAGGTGCGCCACCACCTCCAGGTAATCTTTGATAAGGGCATTCAGGACGTTTGGCTCTCCTATAATCCAGCTGACGGCTCGTATATCTCCCAGGAACTCTGTCTCCTCAGACAGCGTGGGGGCGGTAGACCTGAGCTCGGCCATCATGCGAGGGGAGTACCGGTAGAAGCTCAGCAGCTGCTTCAGGTTGTTTTCAAGGTCCTCCAGGCAGGACAGCTCCTTCCCACTGATGGCATCCAGCACCTCCAGGTGAGGACGATGGATCATGACCGGCAAGCAGAGGATCCAGGGGAGCTTCTTCCGTACCGCAATGTACAGATTTGCTCTCAAACTGGAGGAGATGTTGGAGCCATCGACCCCGAGACCGGCTACCAGCATGTCCTGAAGCTTCAGACCAAGCACAGCAAAGGCCCGATCAATGGCCTGGAGGTAGCCATCCACACTGCCAACGCTTAGCCTCTGTAGAGAGAGGAACTCTGTAGCTGGGGGTCCTTCGCTGGTGGTGAACTGCACATAGACGGCAACGGTGTCTGACAGAAGGTCATCATTTTGCCCGTCCATGATGACACTGAGGAAGGGCGACAGGCGTATCCTCTCCGCCAGGTCTTCCTTAAGCGCCCTGGCGATATGGTGGATGAGGATCTGGCAGTCACCTTCGTTCATATACTGGTCGACCACCTTGAGCTCGCACTTCTTGAGCAACTCAGCCAGCGCTCGCAGGTCTGAGAAGGGTCGCCCCTCCAGTGCCAGGTGGTAAGCAGCATTGAACAGCAGCATCATGTTACGACACATCTCCTCTGTCTTCTCCGGGTGCATCCGAAGCTTGTATAGCTGCAGGCACTTTTTGTGCAGGTTGCTTTGGCTGTGCAGCTTGATAGTGTGGATCTTGAACTGCTTGGAGCCGATGATGAAGGCGGAGGTGCGTGAGGACTGGACGGTGTACTGGCGGCAGACATGACACCACATCTCATTGAGGGTTGGCGAGTAGCGCAGGAACCAGAACTTCTTGAGCCATTCCTGCTTGAAGCGGCGTATCCGTCGGCCAGGCCCAGCCAACAGCTTGGAGGAGTCATCAGCAGCCACCATGAGGTCAGCAGTGATGGACTCATCGGCAGAGTCCACATCCTGATCATCCTCATCAAGCACCACGGGAATAGGGGTCATGGCCTCAGCTGCTGAAAAGAATAGGATATAACATTAATATCATCAAAAGACAACCTCAGCAATGCTATCTATCTCTACTGTATCTGTAATGTCTTTTCATTCAACACCTAAGGAAAAGAATGAAGCTTTTCATCCTATTAAGGGAATTTGATCAGATTAATATTATACCAAATCCACAGAATATCAAACACTTCCAAAATGTGTCTAGAAAGGAATAATTTGTTTTAAAACTATAAAATACCAACGATGATAATACTAACCACGGAAATGAACACATCAGTTTTTAATTAATTTAATGTGATTTTAATTTGAGACAAAGTAAAAAGACAAAACGTGCAAACAGATTTTTATTTGAAATCCAATGGAATATACAAAAAACAAACATTCACCACCGCAAAATCAAAAGCAGGAAATCACTGACATATTTCACACACTTAGTTTCTCATAAACCCTGTTGTGTGGTAATTCAATGTTAATTGAACTATTTGGGTTTTTTATCCAGTTTTAGTCTAACCAAAATAATAAAACATGCTTTTCTACTAATGATGAAGATTGTGATATGGGGAAGTCAAATCTTAATTGAAGGTGAATATTAAATGTGAAGAAAATGTCACATCTGAAATTCTGTGCTACAAAGCAGAGGAATAATCTCACCAAATAACCCTTGACACACTGCTCGGTTACTCTGTGACCTACCTTGGAGCTCATCTATTGGTGCCAGCTCAGGGTGGGGTGGTACCTCCACCTGGTCTCCTCCCCTCAGACGAATCACCTCTGCCTCCAGCTCCTGAATCCTCCTCTTCAGCTTCACACAGTTGGGGCAGAACGAGGTAGAAGGCTCCTCATGAATCTGACCAGGGTCGTCTTCGGAATCCTCCATCTTCAGACACCGAACATTAAAGCCCCCCTCCAGGTGCTCTGATGGGTGGAGAACCAGACCAGCCACTTTGCATTCCTCCTGGGCCAGATAGGACTCCCCACTCTGGGAAGTGAGCATGACACGCTGAGCTCTGGTCCGCCTCATGGAGAAGGTGCTGTTCAGGGGGTTTTCCTGGCTCTTGGAGGCCTCCAGAGAGGCTTCCAGGACATCTTTAAAGATGAGGTCGATCTTTTTCTTCTTGGCCTGTGGTTGGCCGTCCCCCTCCTCGCTGGTGTGCTTGCTGAGGCTGCATCTGCCATGCAGAGCTGACCTGAGCACAGGTCCTTTGGTCTCCTCCTGGGCCTCGGATTTCCCAACAGTCAACAGGCCTGGAACACAACAGTGCAGAGTTAGCTGTGTAGAAGTACACCGGTGTATAATATTGCCAACTACTAGTACTATGACAATGGATGTGATAACATACAAAATACCAAGCAGAATGAAAAGAAAAGTAACCTCAGACAAAGACAATGACTAATTCTCTATCCTATAAATAAACGTAACAGCATAAGAAAACGAGAACCTACTTTGCTTACCTGCAGAACCTATGCAGGTAAACGATCCGGAACGTTTTTCCTCTTGGAGAGTATTGTTGCTGGTTAAAAATGGCAACGGTTTAAACAACAGAATGGAAGTTTCAGCCCTATAGAGATTGTTTTGAAATGCCGAAGGTCAAAAGGAGATATGAATAAAATGTCAACTGAAATGATCCCGATGACGTCGCTTTTCATTTTATCAGACATACACTATATGATTTTGCCACGTTTTTGCCTTCCCAGGCAAATTTCCATAATCTGATTAAAATACTAAGACCATAGGCTTGGATCTGGATGTAGGACGTAGCTACTCATATAGCATAAGTGGGTCAACGGTGCACCAACTGGCTAGAGTAGATCTAATCCCCCATGCCAGATTATCAGAGACCTGTTTTGTCAAATAGCAGACGCTTTTCCCAATGGAAATAGTGTTTACTCATTGGTGATTTTTTTTTTACCTGCTCTAATCCATTCTTTTAAAATACAGGTTGTTGGAGTACAGACGGAAACCAGTGGTGATTGTTCACATATTGTCATGGATGTAGGGCACACCCCCTCAATTTGAGCCCTGGATGTAAGAGTCTAGCATGCTGACCAAACCAGCGACATAGTGCGCGCGAGCGTTGCAAAATAAAAGAACACATACATGTTGTTCAATCATTTCATCCAAGCTGCTCTCGCGCGTCAACAGGTGTCTGCGTAGCCAGGCGCTAAAATAGAACATGGTTCTATTTTAGACGCTTGACCGCGCTGCAAGTCCTGTCTCTCCCATCTACTCTTTGGTTGTCTACGAGCATATAGGTCTTCTATAAACTCGGGTACAAGTGCGCATTTCTTGTAGAGGACAACTGTTTGGAGCTGTTACAAAGTCATTAATAATGTTTAAACCCTTTCTCATGCTTGGAGTCTTCACAGATTTGGTAGAAATCATGTGACATAACACACTACCTTTCTTTCCTTACATTTATGATATTGCTGTTTGTCATTATATCATATACTAAGCATTTAACAATTGAATTACACACTGAACTTGATCCTGTAAAATTCCTGGATATTGCTGTCGGACTCTTTTGTATGGCGATCTTGGAAGTGCACTGTAACCTCGTAACATTTCACAGCTCCCTATGTTACGGTGTGAAAACAGTTTTCAATGGCACACATATCCAAAATAATGTATGGATTGCAAAATCAAATGCTTCTAACAGAAAGAGTAACTTTAACAAGATGAATCAAACCAAAATGTATACTGTCATTAATGGGGTTCTTCAATAATTAAGCATAATAGTAGTTGGGTGAGCATTTGATGTTGTTGGGTGAGCTGTTTAGTTATGTGGGGAAATTATCGTGCAACAGCTAATTCAGGAAAGGATTTCCTGAATGACAGCCAAGTGATAAAGAACTGGTGTAAAACGGCACGCAATTGAACAGCCAAAGTACGAAAATTATTTCATTTCTCAATTTCTGATTATGATTTAGTGTGTAATGACTTATTAATGAACTGTGATTCCTGTAAATGGTTAGCTGACTGATACACTACATGACCAAAAGTATGTGGACACCTGCTCGGCACACATTCCAAAATCATGGCCATTAATATGGAGTTGGCCCCCCCTTTGCTACTATAACAGCCTCCACTCTTCTGGGAAGGCTATCCACTAGATGTTGGAACATTGCTGTGGGGACTTGCTTCCATTCAGCCTCAAGAGCATTAGTGAGGTCGGGCAGTGATGTTGGGCGATTAGGCCTGGCTTGCAGTCGGCGTTCCAATTCATCCCAAAGGTGTTTGATGGGGTTGAGGTCAGGGCTCTGTGCAGGTAAGTCAAGTTCATCCACACCGATCTCTACAAACCATTTCTGTATGGACCTCGCTTTGTGAACGGGGGCATTGTCATGCTGAAACAGGAAAGAGCCTTCCCCAAACTGTTGCCACAATGTTGGAAGCACAGAATCGTCTAGAGTGTCATTGTATGCTGTAGCGTTAAGCTTACCCTTCACTGTAACTAAGGGGCCTAGCCCGAACTATGAAAAACAGCCCCAGACAATTATTCCTCCTCCACCAAACTTTACAGTTGGCACTATGCATTCGGGCAGGAGGCGTTCTCCTGGCATCCGCCAAACCCAGATTGTCCGTCTGCCAGATGCTGAAGCGTGATTCATCACTCCAGAGAACGCATTTCTACTGCTCCAGAGTCTAATGGCTTTACACCACTCCAGCTGACGCTTGGCATTGCGCATGGTGATCTTAGGCTTGTGTTCGGCTGCTCGGACATGGAAAACCATTTCATGAAGCTCCCGACAAACAGTTCTTGTGCTGACATTGCTTCCAGAGGCAGTTTGGAACTCGGTATTGAGTTTTGCAAAAGAGAACAGATGCTTTTTACGAGCTTCAGCTCTCAGCGGTCCCGTTCTGTCAGCTTCTGTGGCCTACCACTTCGCAGCTGAGCCGTTGTGGCGCCTAGACGTTTCCACTTCACAATAACAGCACTTAAGAAATTTGGCTTGGCACCTAAAACCCTCAAAAACTTTTACAGATGCATAATTGAGAGCATCCTGTCGGGCTGTATGACCGCCTGGTACGGAAAATGCACCGCCTGCAACCGCAGGGCTCTCTAGAGGGTGGTGCGGTCTGCCCAACGCATCACCAGGGGCAAACTACCTGCCCTCCGGGACACCTACAGCACCCAATATCACAGGAAGGCCAAAAAGATCATCAAGGACAACAACCACCCGAGCCACAGCCTGTTCACCCGGCTATCTTCCAAAAGGCGAGGTCAGTACAGGTGCATCAAAGATCTCAAAGCCATCAGACTGTCAAATAGCCATCACTAGCACATTGGAGGCTGCTGCCTATATACATAGACTTTAAATCACTGGCCACTTTAATAAATGGAACACTAGTCACTTTAATAATGTTTACATATTTTGCATTACTCATCTCATATACAGTTGAAGTCGGAAGTTTGCATACACCTTAGCCAAATACATTTAAACTCAGTTTTTCACAATTCCTGACATTTAATCATTGTAAAAATTCCCTGTTTTACGGTCACCACTCTATTTTAAGAATGTGAAATGTCAGAATAATAGCAGAGAGAATGATTTATTTCAGCTTTTATTTCTTTCATCACATTCCCAGTGGGTCAGAAGTTTACATACACTCAATTAGTATTTGGTAGCATTGCCTTTAAATTGTTTTAACTTGGGTCAAACGTTTCGGGTAGCCTTCCACAAGCTTCCCACAATAAGTTGGGTTAATTTTGGCCCACTCCTCCTGACAGAGCTGGTGTAACTGAGTCAGGTTTGTAGACCTCCTTTTTCAGTACTGCCCACAAATCTTCTATAGGGTTGAGGTCAGGGCTTTGTGATGGCTGCTCCAATACCTTGACTTTGTTGTCCTTAAGCCATTTTGCTTTGGAAGTATGCATTGTCCATTTGGAAGACACATTTGCGACCAAGCTTTAACTTCCTGACTGATGTCTTGAGATGTTGCTTCAATATATCCACATAATTGTCCCTCCTCATGAAGCCATCTATTTTGTGAAGTTCACCAGTCCCTCCTGTAGCAAAGCACCCCCACAACATGATGCTGTCACCCCCGTGCTTCACGGTTGGGATGGTGTTCTTCGGCTTGCACGCCTCCCCCTTTTTCCTCCAAACATAACAATGGTCATTATGGCCAAACAGTTCTATTTATGTTTCATCAAACCAAAGGATATTTCTCCAAAAAGTACGATCTTTGTCCCCATGTGCAGTTGCAAACCGTAGTCTGGCTTTTTTATGGCAGTTTTGGAGCAGTGGCTTCTTCCTTGCTGAGCGGCCTTTCAGGTTATGTCAATATAGGACACGTTTTACTGTCGATATAGAAACTTTTGTACCCGTTTCCTCCAGCATCTTCACAAGGTCCTTTGCTGTTGTTCTGGGATTGATTTGCACTTTTTGCACCAAAGTACGTTCATCTCTAGGAGACAGAACGTGTCTCCTTCCTGAGTGGTATGACGACTGTGTGGTCCCATGGTGTTTATACTTGCGTACTATTGTTTGTACAGATGAACGTGGTAGGTCTTGGCTGATTTCTTTTGATTTTCCCATGATGTCAAGCAAAGAGGCACTTAGTTTGAAGGTAGGCCTTGAAATACATCCACAGGTACACCTCCAATTGACTCAAATTATGTACATTAGCCTATCAGAAGCTTTTAAAGCCATGACATCGTTTTCTGGAATTTTCCAAGCTGTTTAAAGGCACAGTCAACTTCTGACCCACTGGAATTGTGATACAGTAAGTGAAATAGTCTGTCTGTAAACAATCTTTGGAAAAATTACTTGTGTCATGCACAAAGTAGATGTCCTAACCGACTTGCCAAAACCATAGTTTGTTAACAAGAAATTTGTGGAGTGGTTGAAAAACTAGTTTTAATGACTCCAACCTAAGTGTATGTAAACTTCCGACTTCAACTGTATTGTATTCTACAGTATCTTAGTCTATGCCGCTCTGACATTGCTCGTCCATATATTTATATATTCTTAATTCCATTCTTTTACTTAGATATGTGTGTATTGTTGTGAAATTGTTAGATATTACTTGTTTGATACTACTGCACTGTTGGAGCTACAAACACAAGCATTTCGCTACACCCGCAATAACAACTGCTAAACACGTGTATGTGACCAATACAATTTGATTTGATTTGACTTAGTCGACCAGGGCAGCTCTAGCAGGGTAGAAATTTGACGAACTGACTTGTTGGAAAGGTGGCCTCCTAGGATGGTGCTACGCTGAGTCACTGAGCTCTTCATTAAGGCCATTCTACTGCCAATGTTTGTCTATGGAGATTGCAGGGCTGTATGCTCGATTTTACACACCGGTCAGCAACGGGTGTGGCTGAAATAGACGAATCGACTAATTTGAAGGGGGGTCCACATACTTTTTCATATATGTAGTGTATATGACTAGCTTCCGAACCATTGATAATCTTATTCAATGATGCAATACAGCCAAAACAACAGTATCTATTGCTAGACTAGAGATTAGAGGTCGACCGATTATGATTTTTCAACGCCGATACTGATCATTGGAGGACCAAAAAAAGCCGATACCGATTAATCGGACGATTTTTATAATAATGACAATTACAACAATACTAAATGAACAATGAACACTTATTTTAACTTAATATAATACATTTAGTCTCAAAAAAATAATGAAACACGTTCAATTTGGATTAAATAATGCAAAAACAGTGTTGGAGAAGAAAGTAAAAGTGCAATATGTGCCATGTAAAAAAGCTAACTTTTATGTTCCTTGCTCAGAATATGAAAGCTGGTGGTTCCTTTTAACATGAGTCTTCAATATTCCCAGTTAAGATGTTTTAGGTTGTAGTTATTATAGGAATTATAGGACTATTTCTCTCTATACCATTTGTATTTCATATACCTTTGACTATTGGATGTTCTTATAGGCACTATAGTATTGCCAGCCTAATCTCGGGAGTTAATAGGCTTGAAGTCATAAACAGCGCTGTGTCTCAAGCATTGCTAAGAGCTGCTGGCAAACGCAGGAAAGTGTTTGAATGAATGCTTACAAGCCTGCTGCTGCCTACCACCGCTCAGTCAGACTGCTCTATCAAATATCAGATCATAGACTTAATTATAATAAACACACAGAAACACAAGCCTTATGTCATTAATATGGTCAAATCCAGAAACTATCATTTCGAAAAAACAAAACGTTTATTCGTTCAGTGAAATACGGAACCGTTACTTATTTTATTGAACGGGTCGGCATCCATAACTCTAAATATTGCTGTTACATTGCACAACCTTCAATGTTATGTCATAATTATGTAACATTCTGGCAAGTTAATTACAGTCTTTGTTAGGAAGAAATGGTCTTCACACAGTTCGCAACGAGCCAGGCGGCCCAAACTGCTGCATATACCCTGACTCTGCTTGCACTGAACGTAAGAGAAGTGACACAATTTCCCTAGTTAATATTGCCTGCTAACATTTTTTTTTAGAAGTAGGCTGTGATTCGATGATAAATTAACAGGCACCGCATTTATTATATGCAATCTCGGACAAGCTAGTTAAACTAGTAATATGGTCAACCATGTGTAGTTAACTAGTGATTATGTTAAGATTGATTGTTTTTTATTAAGATAAGTTTAATGCTAGCTAGCAATTTACCTTGGCTCCTTGCTGCACTCGCATAACAGGTAGTCAGCCTGCCACGCAGTCTCCTCGTGGATGGCAATGTAATCGGCATCCAAAAATGCAGATTACCGATTGTTATGAAAACTTGAAATCAGCCCTAATTAAAAATCGGCCATGTCGATTAATCGGTCGACTGCTACTAGAGATATGCCCCTGGCTATAGTTAGTCTAAATAGCTGGACTGAAACAAAGGTGTGAATAGTAGACATGTAAATATATCCTTTCACTGTTTACATCAGGTCTTCAACTACCCAGAACTGTCTGATCAGCCTGATAGGGTGCCAAGGGTGTGTCCAGCTTACACCTGTGCAAATCCATGTGTGTATAGCAATGGAATGAAACATCCAACCAATGCAGTAGGTCCACCAGAGGGTTGTGGGGTCCTGCCAGAAGCAACCCCCTACCCCTAGACACTTGTGGAGATCTGGACAGGTGTAAGCAATACAGCCAAAATTCCACCAACCCTTTCAGAGGGTAAGTAGGAGCTCTCACTATGTTACCACCCATCAAGCCCTCTCAGATCTCCACAAGTGTCTAGACTATGGACAGTAGGGGCCTACCACTTCTAGACAGGATATGGGTATTATGGCAGCGCAGTCAGTCAGCCTGGCACTGTCTAAAAATGTTGAAGGGACAGTGCAGTTAAAAAAAACTTGATGTAGCTTTTTTTTAAATGATATTTCCACACACACACACACACGCACACACGCACACACGCGCACACACGCTAAGCGATAAGGCCAGGATGATATCAGTATCTCAATATTTTTTTACATGGCAAAAATGAAAACACGAAGCAGACCAAACACAGCAGGTTTTTAAAGGACCAAAGTATGTAAAATAGTGTGCTATAGCTTGGAAAATAAATGTGTGACTGAATGACAACATGTTTCCAACATTAAGGCTGTTTTCCTAAAGAAGTTAAATCCACTAAGTATTTTGTTTCCTTGCCACGATGCTAACGAGTATCGCGAAACTGGTATAGTCCTGGCCCTACTATGAGGTCGAAATAACCCTCTGAGATTGAAAATTATGATAATGCTCTTTTTGTGTAAGAGCTGTTTGAAAAAAATGCCTGGAATTTCAGCCTGTTCAGGTGGGATGGAACTTTTGGCCCACATCATGACATCACAATGTGAACTGATTATAATAGACCAATGACTGTTCATCTGGGTAAGGGGATGGGCTATGTATGTAAAAATCTTCACATTTGTTTCCTAACGCCTATACGATCAGACTGGGCATTTCAAGAGCAGAAGGAAGCTCAGGAAAATAAATGATAAAAAAATACTTTTAAGTTATTTTCATTAAATAAACAGTCATTTATTAGACATACAGTGATGATTAAATAAAATGACAAAGACTTCATGGGGGCTTTAATAGCAGTCAAATACTTGCTTCCACTGTCCTTGGGTGAATCTCAATTGAGATTCTCCCCTTTGTTTCCCCCATTCCCCACCTTCCTCTCAAAGAACATTGTGGGAGAAGAGTGAAGGTTCCTCCCCTCAGGCTACAATGCACTTTCAAGGAAAGGCAAGGAGTGGAAGAAACAAGGCCAGAGGAAGCAAGAATTTGATGGGTAGTTTTCAGACACAGACTCACACACACAATGCCTGAAGAGTTTACTAATTATAGCGATTTAATTATTGGTTATTTCTATTGTCTATAATGGGTTTTGCCAACAAAATATTTTTTTATTATATTATATCAATTATTATAACATAGCAATGCTGTTGTTTATCTTTTTCATTCTTCAGGAATGTTTAGCATGGTTATAAATGATAGAGACGTTGACTAAAGCACAAAAAGAACTGGCAACAAGGCATGACGAAGAAACACGCGGTGTACATGTTTCTTGGGACATTTTGAATGACATGTAGATGTTTTGTTGTTGCTACGTAGAGTTATGGTCTCATTGTGCCTACCTAGACGTTTATTCCTGTAACTACACGTGAAGCTGCAAGAAAATTATCATTAAAATGTATATCTAATCATTTTGAAATGTTGACCCTGATGTCACACATTGGCCCCTTCATTAATAGAAAGACCATAATACACACGTTGGTGATTGAAAGTTGGTGGTGGTAATGCACCTTTGTTGCCAACCGCCATATAAAATCCACAGAAGCAGCCAGATGAACGAGGAGAGATTAATCAAAGAAAACTAACTAGGTTTCCCCTTTTTATCTGTGGATTAATTGTCAGAGTAGAGAACACACAATTTTGTGCGACTCAAAATGGGTCAAAATTCAACAAAAGATTGTTAAAAAAGGACCATTTGAATTTCAGGTAAAATAACAGCCCGATGTTAATCTCCCAGGACAAATTAGCAAGCAACAGCAAGCTAGCTACATTTCCATTAATGTTTCATGTGTGTTTTGACCTGTCCCCAAATGTACAGTTGGTTCAGGTATTTTAACCTGCGTGTCATGAAATAGTCTGGTGGGGATAGACAAAGTCAACATGCATACGATGGCGCATGCAGATGCACGCGGAGACGGTTTGGTCAGCATGAAGGAGTCAATCGCACCATCGCGTGGTGAAGTTATATCATCCCAGGATGCTCAAGGAGCATGGATAATAACTGTACTTAATTTGAGCTTTGAATTAAATTGAGTTTATTCAAGGAAATTTGTGATGAACATTTCATGTTTTGTAGTTTAAGAAAACCTTATTCAATGGCTTATGAACTTAGCATCGGATTAAATCATTGTACTGACCGAGACAGGTTTTGCGTCCATCCAAGATTCAAAAAGAAATGAAAAAGTACAAAAATATTGTGCAGTGTTGTTTGAATTCGAAATCTCCCCCGATCCACACTGGCCGTCATAATCGCTCCAAAAGAAGTCAATGGAACACAAATAACACTAGTTTTACTACTGACGGATATTTCTTTCACAAAGTCAGTCATTTTGAGCAGCAATATGAGAAGCAAATTGAAATACATTTCAGGGGGACGTCTCACCTGTGTCCAGGTTGTGGCCAATACTGTCCTGCGAGACACTGTGGAGCCGCCTCATGTAGTCATCGCTGTACCACACACGGAGCTTCTCTCCTGCCGACAACTGCCGACACACACGGAAATATATATGTTCTCCATGCTGGAAGGCTGTCATGTTCCTCTCATTCTCATCCGACGAATTACGTATATACCTGGTGGCAACAAAAACCCATAAATATCATTTAGTTGCATTAGTCATTGATACAACATAGGTTGCAGCATACCACATGTTTTAAGCAATGAACATACAGTCAACCAATTCAATTATACCGGATTTTTACAACCCTCATATATGCTGTCCTCTCACGTTCCTTGAATACTCATCACGGATGTCAAAGTGTCACAGCTGATTAAGATCCTCTGTTTCTGTTCAACTCTAATCTCAAAACTGAGAGGTTTATGTATGATCAACATGTAAATTATACCTCATCCAGTTGGCTTTAGTTTCATCACTGCCATCAATGGATTTGTATGTGTTGTTCTCATCAACGATCTAAGAGAGTAAGGATGAAATGGTGTGGTCGATGCTTTAGAAGAGATGAGAGCTCAAGGATGAGATACATTCTCTGGAGAAAGATAAGATCCCAGACATGTTTAAGCCTTAATCACACTGAACGATGTGGCTACAAATGTCTAACATGCAAAGTTGGGTTAGGACCACTGATAACATTTTAATAATGACTTTCATGAATAAACTTTAATGAAATGAATAAGCTATTATAAATGCTTAAAAACATTGACAAATAATGAAATATTTATTTATTAATAGTTAATTAAAATGCTTATTTTGTGAAAGTTACTGGATGACTTCCAGGAAAAGTCCCTGCACCACATGCTGCACCTAAGAGAGTGGGGATGTTGTTCGACTCACCATCCAAGAGAAAAACCCTGAGGAATAGTCCTTAGATACCAACTCCCCCTGATACGGACCAAAGAGTGCCCCCTTGGGGATGCCCGCATCTATGCAGCACACATCCACCTCCTCCTCCTCCCGGACGAGCTCTATTCCCGAGGGCACTGTGAGGGAAGCCCGGTTGGGCACCCCCAGTGCCACTGGTGTGTCTGGCACAAAGACCGGAGGACCATGGTTTGGGCATTCCTCCAAGAAATACTCTTTGCACTCCTCACAGACTGAAAAAAAGTGGACATTGGGTAAATCCATTTGAATTAAAATCACTTTTTGACAGCATTCCTTTTATTTGAAAGAACACACAGAATCAGAACTGGGAACAAAAAGGATCTACCCTGTTCCGGAACAGAAACGTTATTGTAAAAGCATGTGATGTGATTAATAACGCTCTTTTACATTCCGGTTTCCCAGTCCCACAAAAAAAACAAAGCGCTTATGCAAACCCCCCCTTCTGTCAATCAGAAAATTTTTCCAGTGTCTAACTGCCAGCTGAAAATCTTTGTCTCCCAGTCCCTGCTGCTTGGCATTCAGGCCAAATAGTTCAATCTTGGTTTCATCAGACTAGAGAATCTTGTTTCCCATGGTCTGAGTCCTCTAGGTGCCTTTTGGCGAACTCCAAGCGGGTTGTCATGTGCCTTCTACTGAGGAGTGCCTTCCGTCTGGCCACTCTACTATAAAGGCCTGATTGGTGGAGTGCTGCAGAGATGGTTGTCCTTCTGGAAGGATCTCCCATCCCCACACAGGAACTCTGGAGCTCTGTCAGACTGATCATCGGGTTCTTGGTCACCTCCCTGACCAAGGCCCTTCTCCTCCAATTGCTCAGTTTGGCCGGGCAGCCAGCTCTAGGAAGAGTCTTGGTGGTTCCAAACTTTTTCCATTTAAGAATGATGGAGGCCACTGTGTTCTTGGGGACCTTCAATGCTGCAGAAATGTTTTGGTACCCTTCCCCAGATCTGTGCCTCGACACAATCCTGTCTCATAGCTCTACAGACAATTCCTTCGACCTCATGGCTTGGGTTTTGCTCTGGCATGCACTGTCAACTGTTGGACCTTATATAGACAGATGTGTGTGCCTTTCCAAATAATTTCCAATTAACTGAATTTGCCACAGGTGGACTCCAATCAAGTTGTATAAACATCTCAAGGATGATCAATGGAAACAGGATACACCTGAACTCAATTTCGAGTCTCATAGCAAAGGGTCTGAAAACTTATGTAAATACGTCTTTTTATTTTTTATTAATACATTTGCAAAAATGTCTAAAAACCTGTTTTCTCTTTGTCATTATGGGTATTGTGTGTAGATTGATGAGGATTTTTTTTTTATTTAATCCATTTTAGAATAAGGCTGTAATGGAAAAAAAAATGGAAAAAGTCAAGGGGTAGGAACACTTTCCAAATGCACTGATATACACACACACACACACACACACACACACACACACACACACACACACACACACACACACACACACACACACAACCGTTCAAAAGTTAGAAATGTCCTTGTTTTTGAAAGAAAAGCAAATGTTTTGTCCATTAAATTTGGGGTTACTTAGAATTTTTTTGGGTCCATTAAAATAACATCACATTGATCAGAAATACAGTGTAGACATTGTTAACGTTGTAAATGACTATTATAGCTGGAAACAGCTGATTCTTTATGGACTATCTACATAGGCGTACAGAGGCCCATTATCAGCAACCATCACTCTGGCGTTCCAATGGCACTAAAATGGATTAAACGAATTAGCTAATCCAAGTTTATAATTTTAAAAGGCTAATTGATCATAGGAAAACCATTTTGCAATTATGTTATCACAGCTGAAAACTGTGTGCTGATTAAAGAAGCAATAAAACTGGCCTTCTTTAGACTAGTTGAGTATCTGGAGCATCAGCATTTGTGGGTTCGATTACAAGCTCAAAATGGCCAGAAACAAATAACTTTATTCTGAAACTCGTCAGTCTATTCTTGTTCTGAGAAATTAAGGCTATACCATGCGAGAAATTGCCAAGAAACTGAAGATCTCATACAACGCTGTTTACTACTCCCTTCACAGAACAGCGCAAACTGGCTCTAACCAGAATAGAAAGAGGAGTGGGAGGCCCCGGTGCACAACTGAGCAAGAGGACAAGTACATTAGAGTGTCTAGTTTGAAAAACAGACGCCTCACAAGTCCTCAACTGACAGCTTCACTAAATAGTACCCGCAAAACACCAGTCTCAACGTCAACAGTGAAGAGGCAACTCCGGGATGCAGGCCTTCAAGGCAGAGTTGCAAAGAAAAAGCCCTATCTCAGACTGGCCAATAAAAATAAAATATTAAGATGGGCAAAAGAACAGACACTGGACAGAGGAACTCTGCCTAGAAGGCCAGCATCCCGGAGTCGCCTCTTCACTGTTGACGTTGAGACTGGTGTTTTGCGGGTACTATTTAATGAGGCTGCCAGAAAACTCAGCCTAAATAAATAGAAAATGGTGCATTGATCCTGAGTGTGAGGAGATTCCTTTTAATTTCAGTGTTACTTTTATCTCCTGCACTTTCGGGTGTGCGACAGATTCTCTCAAAATTCGAGCATTTGAAAGTTGATATTTCGATTGTAAATTTTTAAAAGATATCAATCTCAAGCGTTTATCTTTTCCAGTGAAGACATGGATGTCTCATGATATGGTGGGGTATGCAAAATGTGAAAACTTTGAGCACCTTTATCTCGTGAAGGTTTTGGCATTCAGGTCCAAAAAGTCACTTTCTGTGAACTTCTACGATGGGCAAAAAATGTATGGAAGGTTTCATTCAAATCAAAATGGATGCTGTCAAAAAGTGATTGAATTCAAATGGCTTTACCTCATTACAATTATTACCCTATGGATCTGTTTTTGATGTGAGTATACATCAATGTTCAGCGTGAGAATTGCTGGAAAAATATGATGACACTTACACCAGAAGTCTACTTTTTGGTGGCTCTCACTGGCACCGTGCTCGTGATCAACCTTGAGTTTCTTGCTTGGTTCCTCGGACTCACACTCGTCTTTGATTAGGCTGTGGTAAGACACATACAGTACATTATTATTTAATGATACACTACATGGGGTTGAAAAGCTTCTCTTCAACAAAGAACAATGCAACACTGCATAACTGAATACTAGTCAACTTGGTTGCTGCCTAATCCCAAAACCTTTATGAGAAACATGACAAGAAATGGCTGTTTATGTCTGCATGTCAACAGCGCATATTGGGTCATGATTGCAATGTGTCCCAATATCTTTTTCAACTGTCCCGTTATCTGGTTTGAATGACCATTCTAGAATGCCCTTCTAGCCAATCAGAAATTAGTACTCAACAATGCCGTGGTATAAGGGCAGTATAATGTACAGTTAACTCTGTTGATGCTGATGTGAATGTACACTGAAAAAATATAAACGCAACATGTAAAGTGTTGGTCCCATGTTTCATGAGCTGAAATAAAAGATCCCAGAGATTTTCCAAACGCACAAAAAGCGTATTTCTCTCAAATTGTGCACACATTTGTTTACATCCCTGTTAGTGAGCGTTTATCCTTTGCCAAGATAATCCATCCACCTGACAGGTGTGGCATATCAACAAGCTGATTAAACAGCATGATCATTACACCTTGTGCTGGGGACAATAAAAGGCCACTCTAAAATGTGCAGTTGTGTCACACAACACATTGCCCTCAAGTTGAGGGAATGTGCAATTGGCGTGCTGACACTGCAGTAATGTCCACCAGAGCTGTTGCCAGAGAATGTATTGTTAATTTCTTTACCATAAGCCACCTCCCAACATCATTTTAGAGAATTTGGCAGTACGTCCAACCAGCCATACAACCGCAGACCACATGTATGGGGTCATGTGGGCGAGCGGATTGCCGATGTCAACGTTGTGAACAGAGTGCCCCATTGTGGCAGTGGGGTTATGGTATGGGCAGGCATAAGCTACGGACAATAACACAATTGCATTTTATCAATGGCAATTTGAATGCACAAAAATACCATGACAAGATCCTGAGGCCCATTTTTATTAAGGTATATGTGATCAACAGATGCATATCTGTATTCCCAGTCATGTGAAATGCATAGATTAAGGCATAATGCATTTATTTCAAATGACTGATTCCCTCATACTGTACGAACTGTAACTCAGTAAAATAAATGAAATTGTTGCATTTATATTTTTGTTCAGTATATATAAAATCAGTCAGGACAGCTTGTTTGTCTGTGAGGCTGGTGAGGAGCATCACCCTACCTGGTGCTGCTGTTGGGCCCGGCTTCTGAGGATGGCTCGGTTTGATAGGCAGACGATGCTGCCATTGTGGAGGGAAGTGGGCCCACTGAGTGCAAATTCAGTCCCACATAATTCATCTGCAAATAACACAAGGAAAAACAGTGACCTACATACAACCTCATACACCGTATACTGTCAGAGCTTACCAGCTTAGTCCAAAAAAACAGAAATTATTTACCTCCACTTCCTTCAGCCATTCTTATGGGCAAAATTAATAGGGTTTTGGAATAAACTCAGAAATAAGGTGTTAACACAGGTTTATAAAATCTTACACGTTTTGATCTGAGATAATATCAGTCAGTTCCCGAGTGGCGGTCACTCTGTCAATATCACTCAGGCTCCCGAGTGGTGGAGCGGTCCAAGGCACTGCATTTCAGCGCAAGAGGCGTCACTACAGTCCCTGGTTCAAATCCAGGCTGTATCACAACTTGTCGTAATTGGGAGTCCCATATTGCGGCGCACAATTGGTCCTGCGTCGTCCAGGGTTTGTTCTTAACTTTATTTATTTAACTAGGCAAGTCAGTTAACATAACCTTTATGAAGCTGTGCTTTGTGGTTGTTTTACATAAATGCTTCAAAATCCACAAAAAGTGACGTTAGCTGATGAAGATGATCTCATAGAACAAGCCTCACATAGCAAATTAGCCAAAAAAAAAAAATGTGTTGACCAAATTCGATACTCATTACCTCCATACAAAAATTACCCACTTGGTGGTGTCATTTTCGTGGACCAATTTTAGACAGGGAGCTCGGACTCGAAAATGTTAGACATGTTTTATTATTAACTAGGTAAATCAGTTAAGGACAAATTCTTATTTACAATGACGGTCTGGGAACAGTGGGTTAACTGTCTAAATCTCTGATTTAAGACTTCAGAGCGTTTAAGACACTAGGAACTCGGGGAAAAAACGAGGTCCGACAAGGTAAAATCGTTTTGAATGGTCATTCAACTCGGAATTCCAAGTCGGGAACTCGGGCCTCTTTCCAGAATTCCGACTTTCCGACCATGGTTTTGAACGCGAAATATGCCCTCTCGCTTCACCTCTTCCGCTCTGACTCAATGCAATAGGGGAAACTGTAATTAACATCCAGTCTTTGAAATGTATACATTTTAAAAATGAGTACAGTTTCTCATAATGCAAGATGCATTCAATGGCAAAAAAACATTACAGACCAAGCAAATATGTTTACATTGTAAACATATCATAATGCAAAGTTTGTATTCTGAGAACAACGCAACCCGGGATATCTGGACATCAAACGTTCGAAGTGACCGCAAGAAACCCATGTCCGCCCCACACGGTTGTTGGTAATGCACCTTCCGGCACAAATCCCCACAAATATTTCGGCAGCGAAATCTAATTGGTCGGTAAGACTGCCGCTCTCAGTAGGCTCGAGTTTAGTGAGTAGAGAGACACGGAACATAAACGGGCTACAATGATACTAAAAAAAATGTTTAAAAACTTACACCTATCGCCAAAGTTTGCTGTTCCTACACAATAACAAGGAAAAGCACAGCAACATGTATGCTATGTGACAGACTCCAGCTGTGTCTTGCACTGCGCTATTCCCAGATATTTCCTCGGTTCCTGTCTGCAGGCAATTGGCAATTTGCCTAACGCTTTCGGAAGCCATTTTTCATTGGCCACATTGGCTAGTAAGACACTCACCTTCTACAGAATCTGCAGTGCTTCGGACGGTCTGCGATGAACACGTTATCCCCCGACCCCAACTCAAGCCTCTGTAATCCTCGCCGTTGACGGACCGCCACTCTTTGATTTCACTAGTCCAGGGCAATGCAGTGTTTATTAGAAATAATTGCTACGAGTCAACCGCTTCGACCACCATCTTTTTATTACAGGAAATGACATGGAAAACGGAAGAAAGCTACTTGAATTCAGAGATGAAAGGCGCAGTACAAAAATATGTATCGCTGGTGAAAAATTACTCACCTTTTGTGTAACGCGCATTGCTGGAGCTGCTGTCTGGGCGTGAGAGAAACAACCTTGAGGCGGAATGCTCAGCAACTAAACTGTAGAATTGTTCCAAGCTAAAAGTAAATTAAGTTTTACAGGGCACATGGAGAAACTGACCTCAATTGTTATGTCCTCAGACTGGTTTCGGCACTATGGTTGAAATAATTGAAAAATGTACACAATCAAACCAGACCTCAACAGTTAATGGACAATCACAAGACGAGATTGAAATGTAAATGAGAGTTGAGTAAAACTAAATAGTTAAATTGTAGAACAAAACATTTAATTTTGCAGAAACTAGATGGACTATTCCCTCTCCCACAAGCCGCTAGATCTAGCCCCCACAAACACACCAATGACAAGGCAGGTTGCTTTTGACAATTTATTAACAAAATGATAAAATAAATAAATACAAATTGATCAAATGCTCCTAATATCAACTTCTTCCCATGTTCCCTACAGTATTTTCTAAACACTGCATACAAATTATTCATCACAGAATTGGCTCAATACAGGAGAGGTAAGAAACCCAACGGACCACTCAATGTCAGGCGAACAAACAAAAAAATATCTGTAACAGAAGAGAAGTCAAATACACACTTTTAAAATTATGAAAAAATACAAACAATTTTTTACAAATATTCAGTTGTGTAATTAACAATTTACACATAATTCAGCACACCAGGTGAACCTTTGTTTATTTGTATCGCTACAATGCATCATCTTTCACCAAATGGAAGCTTCTTTTTTTGACACTTTTTTGCACTGTTAAAAAAGAAACTCCTCCAATTGAATTTACAGTGGATGAGGTAAGAAGCTCAAGGTGTCACAACAGGGAAGTCACAACATATGAATGATGAGTATTATGGATGATGAAATGTACCAACAATACTAGAAGGCCACGATCATGACTTGGTATATCATAAGAACAAAAAATCCAGACTATATTAAAAAAGCCATTGACAGAATATAATGCACTTGTGAGAATGTACAAGTGAGCTACTCTACAGGATCGTTCTGTGAAGTTTCACTCTGGAATGAACGGGAAATGTAATTTTATGCATAAAAGAAACTTTCACTTTTCAACCCTCTAGCCC
Source organism: Salmo trutta (assembly GCF_901001165.1). Lineage (NCBI taxonomy): Eukaryota > Metazoa > Chordata > Actinopteri > Salmoniformes > Salmonidae > Salmo > Salmo trutta. Next base: position 22,361,651 of record NC_042963.1, on the reverse strand, counting down.
AACGTGTCTCCGCTGCTAACTACTTTTTCCTTCACATCCGTGAACATACACGCTGTACTGAAGCAGAAATTAACATAGCCTCACTATGAACTGATATGTATCAAATGCATAATGGCTTCCAAATATAAATGTACATTTGCAATATTCTTTGGGTATATTGGTTTAAGAGCTCGAGTACTTTAACTGAATGTATTTTTTTCGTCTTTTTTTTTTTTTTTTTTTTTTTTTTTTTTTACACGACAATGCACTCAACAATTTTAGACAAGACCATTTTAGACCACTTCCAACTATCCCCACCCCATGTCCCGAACAATAACATTCAGCATGGTGCATTAGCGAAGGCAAACATTTTATAGAAAATGGTCCTTGAGAAGAATGAGCCAAAAGACACTGCACTTTCATTACATCTTATATGATGTTTTTTCCTCAATTACAGACTTCACAGTTCATGGCATTAAAATCCTCTGCCATTAGAGAATTCCAAATATAACACACTATTGCCAGAGATGCCACATCAAATGGTGTTTAAAAAAACTTCAATTTTCTTCTTTTGAGATGTCTACTGTGTATACTATAGTTATGGCATGTTGCCAGAATGTAAAATGAAAAGTGAATAATTTCACAACCATTAGAAAATAAACAGAAGGTTAATGCATATTAAAAAAGTTTGACAAACATTTGTATAAAAAAAAAAAACTTGCATAAGAAGGCATGCTTTCTGTTGGACTGATTGGAAAGATGGTGCTAAGGGGGTTTAAGAAGTTTATCCAATCAGGGTGCTGTTTTTCTTTGAACGCGCACAGGCCAAGGCTCAATTCATATGACCTGATTTGATGAAACTTACTGCATGACAAATACAAAAGAATGGGTGAGAAAAGAAAAAGCTGCACAAGGAGGGAACAAAAAGAGGACTAGTAATGATCACTGGCACTGTACTTACCGAGTTTTAATGCTGACTAGACTAGAATGCTTCTGTAGAATCTCAACAATGGGGAGGTAAATTCAGGGTAAGAAGATATCGGGATTATTTCTATTTCATATTATATACACACACATCATATCTTTTGGGGTGGACGGGACCGTATAAAAATAATACTGGGTGGGAATTCAACCAAAAGTGCATCACAACAAAACATACCATTCTAACAGTCACACATGTTCCATTTCTTATACAAGAGCTTGTGAATAATCCTCCATAAATATTGTACCAGTGCCTGTGACACTTGAACAAACTACTGAGTGGTGTACATTATGAACAAACCACAGATTTGCCCATGTTTTACAGGAATTACCCATTACAGATATTTCAAAATGAATTGAATTCACCTTAAGAGATAAAAAAAAAAAGAATAATACATTTAAGGCAGCTGCTATACAGACTACATGTGGGAAAAAAAACTTAAAAGTCCAAAGTTTTCTAAGATTTTTTTTCATTATGCAGATTCAAATTGTGCTCTATAATTCAGATGCATATGTTTGCTGAAGATTCAGAATTTTGTGGGCGGATATGATATCACATGGGGATAACATAGGACAAGAGCCAGACCAGTGTGTTTGTGTGTAGTAAGGTAATAATACAAGCCACAGTGCAAGTCAAGAGACAAAATATGCTGTTGGAAGAAAGACACTCGAGGTACCTAAAAAGGGGAAAGGTCAAGTTTCTCTGTAACATAAGTTCAGGCTTAACAAAGACAAAAACATATGAATGTGAAGTGGATGTCTGAATACTTTGTTCTATTCAAGGGAAACAGTATGAAAAATGTTTGACATCCAGCCAATCTATGCAGTGTTTCCTTGGTGAAGATATATCCGTAAGAGTACTGTGTGAGACTCAGAAGGCAAAGAATCCCTTCATTCAATCTATGAGAAAGTACAAGACAAGAAAGTATAGCCATTGCAGTTGATTGCATCTCTTGGTCAAACTCTTCCATTAAGATGTGTTTAAAAAACTGCATTTTGATTGACTCAACATTTATAAATCTTTTTCTTTTAACATGGCTAAGAAAGAAAAATTGCAATGTTGAAAAAAAATTTGGTCTCTTGAATGTAGAATTTCTGGAATTTAATGTCCATGTTTTCAAAACAGAAAACATTCTCCAAAGACATGTCGATTGGTCATGGATTGAAGTCAACATGATATGTATGTTGCCGTCTGTGCACTCTGCAATGCGCAACAGTATAGCATAAAAATAATAATATTAATTTCAATTGAGACCTGACACATGCTCTAATAATATATATCACCAGTCTCCTGAATGGTCCTAACCTCAAAAGTTGCTGAACAATTCATGGACAACTTGGTCGAAAACAAGTGGGGAAAAAACTGGGTACTGGCCCCACAAATTATAAAACATTGGACAGATATGTTGATGGCGCATTAAAAAACAAATACCAGTGGAAGCACAAATCTATTGAGTATTTAGGGATAGATTCATTGGTCAGTTCTGTTATCCAAGCATGTTTCATGGGTAGGAAAGCAAGACAATTTCTGCTGCACAAGGCCTCAGTCTCACCCTCAAAGATAAGTTGGGTAATACAAAAATATTGGCAAGTTGGGGATAAATTACATGACAACGAACAAAATGCATACTGTTATGTTCTATATGTAACATACAAAAAAGCTTTTCAGCACACATTTGTTATGCAGAAGCTTGTGCTTTAATCTCAGGATTTGTGTTTTTTTCCTTACCACCACCAAAATGGGCTGCAACACACTCCATTTTCCAGGAAATAAATATATTTTGATGAGATTGTTGAATAAGCACTCATGCTTATTTACCAGGTATTGCCAATTGCTGAGATGGTATTGAATATTACATTTTTTCCTTGATCTTTCCATACAGTTAGTGGACATGTCCCTGCTATATTTGGATACAATAGCATTTTGGCAGTTCAGAATTAAACAAAAACATACATTTCATAATATGCAAAGGTCACCTCTTTTAAAAGATAATTACTTGCATAAACTATGCAAGTTAAACACATTTAATAACAAACAACTGTTTTATGAAACAGAAATGCACTTATTTTTTAAGACTAGGAAGACCTGAATATCTTTTCCTATAAAAGAAGAAACACACCCCAGATAGATATTTTTGTGTGTTTGTTTTTGACATTGCAACATTATTGCAATTTAACATTTAGTGCTCACAGTTGACACTGACTCACGAATGAAACTCAAATCACTGCACTGGACCTACACCATTTGAAAACTTTAAGCTACCATGTGTGATCTGACTCCACTGTCTCTTGAGATGACCGTCTTTGTTACCTGGGTCTTCCTCAGCAAGGCCCTGGTCAGCAAGCTCTATAAGCAGTCTGCCTCATACTTCAAAAGCACGTGGACGTTGCTTTTTTTTGCCTGAGGTGTTGTGTAAATGGGTCAATAGTTATTGGTCATGTAAGGTTGAGAATGGGGAAAAGGGAGGAAGGTAATGGGATAACTGAAGGCTCTCTTGTTTTACATGTTTGATTTTCAATGACGCTCAACTGGCGCCTCAATGTTTCCCACTTAAATACTGATGCTTTAGAATTTTTCAAAGCCCTGTCCTCAGCTGTTTTGCCAATCTTTTGGTTTGATGTTTCTCTCAGTTAATGCCAGAGAAACACATTCTCGGTGCAGCAGTCTTTGGACATCTCTAACCTGCCTCCCCAGGAACATGACAACCTAAAAAAAAAACAACCCCCACAAGAGTTCTGAGGGCAGCTGTTGCAGGCACACAATGGTGTGATGTTATAAATTATCTTACTTTTAGCATTACTACTATTCTTTCTATCCTTAATTGGCATGACACTGGTACACAAACCACCCTTTCACCCATGCTTGGGGTATAATAGCCTACAGCCTCCAAAAGCAATCTCAGACTCGGGCTGTAGATTTACTATTGACACAGTCTGACAATACATTGAAAACAAGTAACATTTATATAGATTGGCAACGTCGGGCACCTTTCAAAGCTGAAAGCAAAAGTCATTTTTTAATGTGGGGGTGGGGTCGATCTAAGAGAGCGTTACTCTTTATTGTCCAAACTGTCGAGAAGAGCTGGCAAAGATTTCTGGGAAGGTTCTGAGGTTTTGCTGTTGTTGGTGCTGCTGCCATCATCGTTTGTGTTCTCTTCCTGTTCCTCTTCTACCACCTGCTCTGTGTTGTTAGTGGTGGTGACCTTGTTCTCAGGGTTGGTGTTTGTGTTGCTAGTACAGCTCTGGTCAGTACACACAAGGTCAGTGGTGCCATTGGTCGTGACCCCAGTAGAGTCCTCTGCACTGACCACTGCTGTGGCTTTCGTCTCGGCCTCAGTCACTTCCTCAGCGGTGTTGACCTCAGCCGCGGGTTCAACACGGCTGTCCACTGTAGCCACGGTGCTGACCCCGGCAACAGGCTCAGCGCTAACTCCTGCTACCGTCTTGGTGGTAACATCAGCTACAATCTCCTCCTTTCCTTCTTCAACATCGCTGCTGTCCTGTGCTGTGACCTTGGCCTTCACCCCATACACAGACTGGATATTGACTTCTGCTACAGCCTCTGTGTTGACTGTGTCCACAGCATTTTCAGTAGGGACAATTGCATCCTTGGCCCTCGTGATGTTCTTTGTAACATCTTCTGTGATGGCACCTGTACCTTCGGTCTCCATGGTTTGACTGAAACTGAAAGCCTGAATGAGGCGGACCAGGTGTTTGACCTTCTCCAACGAAACTTGCATTTCTTTCTGTCGAGACAGGATGATGTTTTTGGTCTCCATGCATTTCTATTTAGAGGGGAGGAAACAGGGTTAAATAATAATAAATTAACACACTTAAATTAATCCAATAGTCACTTAAAAACAGTTTCAAAATACTCTATATTGAGACCATTATTTTACGTCACTGCACCTTATCTGGTGTCAAATGGATTCTTCATTGCTTACAGAAATATTTTGCTGTCAGATTAAGATTCCCCAAAACTAGTCATAGCTGCATCTTTTATTATGTTTGTTCCTGACAGACCCACATTCGCTTGCTAGCAAGCAAGATAGCAAGCTAGCTTAGTCTCCATCGTGGCCAATGACTGAACTCTAACTATAGCACTACTAGTGCGGTTATTATAAATGCGAAGTTTTTAGAAATCAGCTACAGTATTAGGATAGCTAATTAAACGGCAAACTGTAGGACTTTAGCCAATTAGCTAGCATTTGGCTATGTAGCTAGAAAACTTTGCTAACAGTGTGCAATTTTTTTTAATGCAGTTCTATTTAAATGTAATTTAACGTCAGCCATCAGTATCTCTGGGCATTATCTGTTTTTCTTTTTAAGCCAAGAGAGCATCAGACAGGGATGCAAACTGCTTAGGGCCAAAAAAGGTGACAAATGTTTTTTTTGCATGGAAACACGTGAAAAATCGGTGTTAACTGCAAACAAATGTGCCTAATTTTAGAGTGGGGTTGTCACAATACCAACATTTTACTATCGATTTCATAACAGGTCAAGTATCCCAATACCAAGTAGCATCGCGATACCACAGGGTCGAGTATGCATCTCTGATCAGAGCAATAGGGGTAGTTACGTGAAATATCTAGCTGACACTATTATTCAAGATCTGAGCCACTTCCATCTATTCCAGTACGGCCATCTGGAAACAACTCGCTTACAAAGGCCAACTGCTGTTACTATGGAGCTTACCGTTATAGAGTTGCTGAGTTGTTTGACTCCTTGTTCCAACTGCTCCCGCTCCAGTTTCAGCTCAGCACTCCACTTAATTAGCTTTTGTTTCTCCTCTTCTTTAGCTGTTAGGAAACAGAAACAACACATAGACAACACTGAGATTTAAAAGGCAATTTGGTTGTTTGAGATGCCAGTGACAGAACTGTTCCATATACTACAGCTTCAGCTGAATGTAGCCCAACCACACATTTCATGTTTGTCGAGGCACAATGTCTTTGGTGTGCTATTCCTACCTTCTTTATAGGCGATGTAGGAATGAACAATAGCCAATGTTCCCGGCCATTGAATTGCATCTTCTTTTTTCAATATCTGGAGAGAAGAGCACAGCTTTGTTGTATTGTGATTGTGAAGTCACGACATTACCTAGACATGGAAGAGAACATTTCTCTGGTCACCCTCTGGTGATGTCACGATGGACAAACAAACAAAATCAGATGGGAGTGTAAGATGCCATCATCCACTAACAAAATGAATGGGAAAGAATTACATAAAACAATATTGAATTATGTTGAAGCAGTTCCTTCTTGAACAGCCATATCTTAATGTTGTCGTTTAGGAAAAAGGCCTAGCTGATGACAGCCTAAGGGGAAGATCACATTTCTGGATAACCTGTGGACAATTCTGTGGCAATTGCCCACTTTGAAAAGGCAACCAATTTTTCAGATCTAGACCACTGAACCGCAGGGCCATGCCCCCCCCCTGATCAGTAGGTCGGGTGCTGCGTTTACCTGGTCTTGACATTTGGGACAGATCCACATGCCTTTAGGAATGGTTTTCAGGGGTGGGTCCAGGCAGTCCAGGTGATAGACACGTGAGCATGTGTCACACATGAGCAACTGGCCACTGCGTCTGCACACAGTGCAGAAATCCTCATGGATGTCTCCCTGTCAGGAAGAATTGCACCAATCAGTTTCACTGCCCGTCTAGGCCTGACCAATCAGGTGTGCAGAGGCAGGGCAGAGGGGAGGGGCCATGTTTGTTGATTTCAGGATTATCGAATTATATTAGGGTCTTTGTGGCGTTTAAAGAAAACACTTAAAAAGTGGCTGAAGACGGCTTGTGGCATGGAGAAGAGTCACATTTATTCTAGTATCAAAATGGACTAAAAAGTGTTAGATAATTTTGGTAATAAATTCAGTCTCGGAGATTTGCGAGATAATTAGAAAAAAAGGGTATATCAAGGAATTAATGGTATGTAACAGTTTTCGCAACTACACCAGTCGGAGAGGAGTGTGAACTACTGTAAACTAACTGTTACTGCTTCTACGGTGAGTGCCGAGTAGATAGAAGCTTGCCAGCTCAATAAAGTGTCAAATGCGCACTGGTCACAAACTGTTACGTGAAGTGTGGTGTTGGGTGTTGTGACAAACAATGGATGCTATGCCCAAACATAAAGCAAGTGCCGTGCTAGGAACATTCAACTGTGGTAACGTTAACATTACAGCCCTTTAGCGAAGCCTGCGAAATCTGGTGGGTTATATTTGCTTTTTGCAAAGGGTATTCCTCAAGCTCTGTCAATGAATTTTTTTCAGAGACACAAAAACAAACATAGCAGGTTACAAAGTAACGCTTCGAAGCTACGTTTTGATGCATGGGTTGTCACATGTCAGGGACCGGTTCCTATTCACGTTTCGCCACCCCCAGCTAACTAGCTGTGAGAACACTTGACATCATTCACTGAGGGTTAGTGATATCAGGAAATCTTGGGATGTCCCCACGCTAAATCCCTACCCTAACCATAAGCATATATTGGCTTTCAGGGTTGACACAATTGCGGAGCCGCCAGAGGCGAAAACCGAGCTTGGCACGCCGATGCAACGCACCTCCCAAAATGTTTAACAATGTGCAGGGCTCCGCATAGACATGGTTGGTTGACGTAAGTGGGTGTGGTACATCCTGTATAACACACAAACTCACTTCCTTGACAACAAACATGGAGAACTTTGACAAAAGGCTATCAGAACAAGATCACAAATAAAAAATATCTTCATGAAACTTTGTGTAGGGATTTCAAGACATGAAAATTTGTTTGAACTCCTGGAGAGAGAGAGAGATTGGGGAGGTAACAGGGATAGACACGGTAAAGAGGTCAATGGAATGCAGACAGTGGGGAGAATAGAAGGACGCTGGATTGGCGCATATTGAACAAATCTGATCTAACAAAGTGGATATTTGTCAAATACGTATGGTAACAGGCTAACAATGTGGTTACTAAAATCCAATTTGGATATACAGTTGAAGTAGGAACTTTACATACACATTAGCCAAATACACAATTCCTGACATTTAATCCTAGTAAAAATTCTGTTTTAGGTCAGTTAGGATCACCAATTTATTTTAAGAATGTGAAACGTCAGAATAATAGTAGAGAGAATGATTTATTTCAGCTTTTATTTCTTTCATCACATTCCCAGAGGGTCAGAAGATTACATCCACTCAATTAGTATTCGGTAGCATTGCCTTTAAATTGTTTAACTTGGGTCAAACGTTTCAGTTAGCCTTCCACAAGTTTCCCACAATAAGTTGGGTGAATTTTGGCCCATTCCTCCTGACAGAGCTGGTGTAACTGAGTCAGGTTTGTAGGCCTCCTTGCTCGCACACGCTTTTTCAGTTCTGCCCACAAATGTTCTATAGGATTGAGGTCAGGGCTTTGATATGGCCACTCCAACACCTTGACTTTGTTGTCCTTAAGCCATTTTGCCACAACTTTGGAAGTATGCTTGTGGTCATTGTCCATTTGGAAGACACATTTGCGACCAAGCTTTAACTTCCTGACTGATGTCTTGAGATGTTGCTTCAATATATCCACATAATTGACCTTCCTCATGATGTCATCTATTTTGTGAAGTGCACCAGTCCCTCCTGCAGCAAAGCACCCCCACAACATGATGCTGCCCCCCTGTGCTTGTGTTCTTCGGCTTGCAAGCCTCCCCCGTTTTCCTCCAAACATAACGATGGTCAATATGGCCTAACAGTTCTATTTCGGTTTCATTAGACCAGAGGACATTTCTCCAAAAAGTACAATCTTTGTCCCCATGTGCAGTTGCAAACCGTAGTCTGGCTTTTTTATGGCGGTTTTGGAAGCAGTGGCTTCTTCCTTGCTGAGCGGCCTTTCAGGTTATGACGATAGGGGACTCTTTTTACTGTGGATATAGATATTTTTGTATCCGTTTCCTCCAGCATCTTCACAAGGTCCTTTGCTGTGGTTCTGGGATTGATTTGCACTTTTCGCACCAATGTACGTTCATCTCTAGGAGACAGAATGCGTCTCCTTCCTGAGTGGTATGACGGCTGCGTGGTCCCATGGTGTTTGTACTTGCATACTATTGTTTGTACAGATGAACGTGGTACCTTCAGGCGTTTGGAAATTGCTCCTAAGGATGAACCAGACTTGTGGAGGTGTACAATTTTTTTCCCTGAGGTCTTGGCTGATTTCTTTTGATTTTCTCATGACGTCAAGCAAAGAGGCACTTAGTTTGAAGGTAGGCCTTGAAATACATCCACAGGTACACCTCCAATTGACTCAAATGATGTCAATTAGCCTATCAGAAGCTTCTAAAGCCATGACATCATTTTCTGGAATTTTCCAAGCTTTTTAAAGGCACTGTCAACTTAGTGTATGTAAACTTCTGACCCACTGGAATTGTGATACAGTGATTTATAATTGAAATAATCTGTCTGTAAACAATTGTTGGAAAAATGACGTGTGTCATGCACAAAGTACAGTGGGGGAAAAAAGTTTTTGATCCCCTGCTGATTTTGTATGTTTGCCCACTGACAAAGAAATGATCAGTCTAGAATTTTAATGTTAGGTTTATTTGAACAGTGAGACAGAATAACAACAAAAATAGAGAAAAATGAGGGAAATAAGTATTTGACCCCTTCTCAATCAGAAAGATTTCTGGCTCCTTGGTGTCTTTTATACAGGTAACAAACTGAGATTGGGAGCACACTCTTAAAGGGAGTGCTCCTAACCGCAGCTTGTTACCTGTATAAAAGACACCTGTCCACAGAAGCAATCAATCAATCAGATTCCAAACTCTCCACCATGGCCAAGACCAAAGAGGTCTCCAAAGATGTCAGGGACAAGATTGTAGACCTACACAAGGCTGGAATGGGCTACAAGACCATCGCCAAGCAGCTTGGTGAGAAGGTGACAACATTTGGTGCGAGTATTTGCAAATGGAAGAAACAAAAAAAGAACTGTCCAATCTCCCTTGGCCTGGGGCTCCATGGAAGATCTCACCTCGTGGAGTTGCAATGATCATGAAAACGGTGAGGAATCAGCCCGGAACTACGTGGAAGGATCTTGTCAATGATCTCAAGGCAGCTGGGACCATAGTCATCAAGAAAACAGTTGGTAACACTACGCCGTGAAGGACTGAAATCCTGCAGCGCCCGCAAGGTCCCCTTGCTCAAGAATACATATACATGCCCATCTGAAGTTGGCCAATGAACATCTGAATGATTCAGAGGACAACTGGTGAAAGTGTTGTGGTCAGATGAGACCAAAATGGAGCTCTTTGGCATCAACTCAACTCGCCGTGTTTGGAAGAGGGATGCTGCCTATGACCCCAAGAACACCATCTCCACCGTCCAACATGGAGGGGGAAACATTATGCTTTGGGGGTGTTTTTCTGCTAAGGGGACAGGACAACTTCACCACATCATTTGACGGGGCCATGTACTGTCAAATCTTGGGTGAGAACCTTCTTCCCTCAGCCAGGGCATTGAAAATGGGTCGTGGATGGGTATTCCAGCATGACAATGACCCAAAACACACGGCCAAGGCAACAAAGGAGTGGCTCAAGAAGTAGCACATTAAAGTCCTGGAGTGGCCTAGCCAGTCTCCAGACCTTAATCCTATAGAAAATCTGTGGAGGGAGTCAAATATTTAACATCAAATATTTATTTCCCTCATTAAAATGCAAATCATTTTATAACATTTTTGACATGCGTTTTTCCGGATTTTTTTGTTGTTATTCTGTCTCTCACTGTTCATATAAACCTACCATTCAAATTATAGACTGATCATTTCTTTGTAAGTGGGCAAACGTACAAAATCAGCAGGGGATCAAATACTTCTTCCCCCCACTGTAGATGTCCTAACCGACTTGCCAAAACTATAATTTGTTAACAAGAAATTTGTGGATTGATTGAAAAACTAGTTTTAATGACTCCAACCTAGGTGTATGTAAACTTCCGACAACTGTATTTGTCTGTTTTTGCTGCATAACATTTAGAAGTTGTCCCTTTTCAGGTTTAGAAAAAGGGACCGCTAAATGCTAACTCCCATTCGTATAAGCTGGTAGCATAGCTAGCATACATAAATCAGTGGTAGTTTAACTGTAATGCAGTTGATTGATGATAACATGAACATGTATTGGGGTTGACATCCATACAAGCAATTATACTCAGATTTTTTACCTCAACATAGTGTGAAATAGACATATAAACAATAGCCTAAATGTAAGATAGTTTTGCTGGGGTGCAATGAGGCAGCTCAGTCTTCAGAGCCTAGGCAATTGTTTTGCCGGAATCATTGTAGTTTATACTCCTTTCAATAGAGTAACAGTCTTTCCATGAAATAAATCTCATCTTTTGGGTGCACATGCATTTCATGTGGTGCTTCCATTAATGTTCTTTCATCAAACTTAAGAAATCAGTTTTCTGAGTATCGTTGTAGGGCTGTTTTACATACATATACAGTACAAGTCAAAAGTTTGCACACACCTACTCATTCAAGGGTTTTCTATATTAGTACTATTGTCTACAACACAGAATAATAGTGAAGACATCAAAACTATGAAATAACACATGGAACCATGCAGGAAACAAATAAGTGTTAAACAAATCAAAATATATGTTATATTTTATATCCTTCAGATTAGCCACCCTTTGCCTTGATGACAGCTTTGCACACTCTTGGCATTCTCTCAGCCAGCTTCATGAGGTATGTTTTTCCAACAGTCTTGAAGGAGTTCCCACATACGCTGAGCACTTATTGGCTGCTTTTCCTTCACTCTCCGGTCCAAATCATCCCAAACCATCTCAATAGGGTCGATGTCGGGTGTTTGTGGAGGCCAGGTCATCTGATGCAGCACTCCATCACTCTCCTTGGTCAGATATCCCTTACACAATGTGTGTTTTGGGTCATTATCCTGTTGAAAAACAAATGATGGTATGGCGTATCGCTGCAGAACACTGTGGTAGCCATGCTGGTTAAGTCTGCCATGAATTCTAAATTAAAATCACTGACAGTGTCACAAGCAAATCTCCCCCACACCACCTCCTCCATGCTCCACGGTGGGACCCACACATGCGGAGGTCATCCGTTCACCTACTCTGCGTCTCAAAGACACAGCGTTTGGAACCAAAAATCTCACATTTGGACTCATCAGACCAAAGAACATTTCCACCGGTCTAATGTCCATTGCTTGTGTTTCTTGGCCCAAGCGAGTCTCTTCTTCTTGGTGTCTTTTAGTAGTGGTTTCTTTGCAGCAATTCAACCATGAAGGCCTGATTCACAGTCTCCTCTGAACAGTTGATGTTGAGATGCGTCTGTTACACAAACTCTGAAGCATTTATTTGGGCTGCAATCTGAGGTGCAGTGAAATTATTCTCTACAGCAGAGGCAACTCTGGGTCTTCCTTTCCTCATGAGGGCCAGTCTCATCATAACGCTTGATGTTTTTTGCAACTGCACTTGAAGAAATGTTCCGCATTGACTGACCTTCAGGTCTGAAAGTAGTGATGGACTGTCATTTATCTTTGCTTATTTGAGCTGTTCTTGCCATAATGTGGACTTGGTCTGACCAAATAGGGTTATCTTCTGTATACCACCCCTACCTTCTCACAACACAATTGTTTGGCTGGAACGCATTAAAAAGGAAAGAAATTCCACAAATTAACTTTTAACAAGGCACACCTGTTAATTGAAATGCATTCCAGGTAACTCTCTCATTAAGCTGGTTGAATGCCAATAGTGTACAAAGTTGTCATAAAGGCAAAGGGTTGCTACTTTGTAGAATCTCAAATATATTTTGATTTGTTTATCAATTTTTTGGTTACTACATTATTCCATATGTGGTATTTAATAGTTTTGAATTCTTCACTATTATTCTACAAATGTAGAAAATAGTAAAAATGAAGAAAAACCCTTGAATGAGTAGGTGTGTCAACTTTTGACTGGTACTCTCTGTGTGTGTGTGTGTGTGTATGTATATATATATATATATATATATATATATATATATATATATATATATATATATATATATATATATATATATATAAATGGAAACCCAATTTATCAACCCATGGAGGTCTGGATTTGGAGTCACACTCAAAATGAAAGTGGAAAACCACACTACAGGCTGATCCAACTTTGATGTAATGTCCTTAAAACAAGTCAAAATGAGGCTCAGTAGTGAGTGTGTGGCCTCCACGTGCCTGTATGACCTCCCTACAACGCCTGGGCATGCTCCTGATGAGGTGGCGGATGGTCTCCTGAGGGATCTCCTCCCAGACCTGGACTAAAGCATCCGCCATCTCCTGGACAGTCTGTGGTGCAACGTGGCGTTGGTGGATGGAGCGAGACATGATGTCCCAGATGTGCTCAATTGGATTCAGGTCTGGGGAACGGGCGGGCCAGTCCATAGCATCAATGCCTTCCTCTTGCAGGAACTGCTGACACACTCCAGCCACATGAGGTCTAGCATTGTCTTGCATTAGGAGGAACCCAGGGCCAACCGCACCAGCATATGGTCTCACAAGGGGTCTGAGGATCTCATCTCGGTACCTAATGGCAGTCAGGCTACCTCTGGCGAGCACATGGAGGGCTGTGCGGCCCCCCAAAGAAATGCCACCCCACACCATGACTGACCCCACCGCCAAACCGGTCATGCTGGAGGATGTTGCATGCAGCAGAACGTTCTCCACGGCGTCTCCAGACTCTGTCACGTCTGTCACGTGCTCAGTGTGAACCTGCTTTCATCTGTGAAGAGCACAGGGCGCAAGTGGCGAATTTGCCAATCTTGGTGTTCTCTGGCAAATGCCAAACGTCCTGCACGGTGTTGGGCTGTAAGCACAACCCCCACCTGTGGACGTCGGGCCCTCATACCACCCTCATGGAGTCTTTCTGACCGTTTGAGCAGACACATGCACATTTGTGGCCTGCTGGAGGTCATTTTGCAGGACTCTGGCAGTGCTTCTCCTGCTCCTCCTTGCACAAAGGCAGAGGTAGCAGTCCTGCTGCTAGGTTGTTGCCCTCCTTCGGCCTCCTCCATGTCTCCTGATGTACTGGCCTGTCTCCTGGTAGCGCCTCCATGCTCTGGACACTACGCTGACAGACACAGCAAACCTTCTTGCCACAGCTCGCATTGATGTGCCATCCTGGATGAGCTCCACTACCTGAGCCACTTGTGTGGGTTGTAGACTCCGTCTCATGCTACCACTAGAGTGAAAGCACCGCCAGCATTCAAAAGTGACCAAAACATCAGCCAGGAAGCATAGGAACTGAGAAGTGGTCTGTGGTCCCCACCTGCAGAACCACTCCTTTATTGGGGGTGTCTTGCTAATTGCCTATAATTTCCACCTGTTGTCTATTCCATTTGCACAACAGCATGTGAATTGTATTGTCAATCAGTGTTGCTTCCTAAGTGGACAGTTTGATTTCACAGAAGTGTGATTGACTTGGAGTTACATTGTGTTGTTTAAGTGTTCCCTTTATTTTTTTGAGCAGTGTATATATATATTTTTGTAATTTTTTTTAATCATCATCATCATGATCATCATCATGATCATCATCATAATATCGGCAGATACACTCCATGGCCGAAAGTGTGTGGACACCTGCTTGTCAAATGTCTCATTCCAAAATTATGGGCATTATTAATATGGAGTTGGTCCCCCCTTTGCTGCTATAAACAGCCTTCATTCTTCTGGGAAGGCTTTCCATTAGATGTTGGAACATTGCTGCAGGGACTTCTCTTCAGCCATAAGATCATTAGTGAGGTCGGCACTGATGTATTTGGTTTTTTATTAGGATCCCCACTAGCTGTTGCAAAAGCAGCAGCTACTCTTCCTAGGGTGATTAGGCCTGGGTCGCAGTCGCCGTTCCAATTCATCCCAAAGCTGTTGAATTGAGGTCAAGGCTCTGTGCAGGCAAGTCCTTCCACACCCATCTCGACAAACCATTTCTGTATGGACCTCGCTTTGTGCATGGGGGATTGTCATTGTCATGATGAAACAGGAAAGGACCTTCCCCAAACAGTTGCCACAAAGTAGGAAGCACAGAAACGACTAATATGTAATTGTATGCTGTAGCGTTAAGATTTTCCTTCACTGGAACTAAAGGGCCTAGCCCGAACTATGAAACACAGCCCGAGACCAGTATTCCTCCACTAAACTTTACAGTTGACACTATGCATTCGGGCAGGTAGCGTTCTCCTAGCATCCGCCAAACCCAGATTAGTCCGTCGGACTACCAGATGGTGAAGCGTGCGTCATCACTCAGAGAATGCATTTCCACTGCTCCAGAATCCAATGGCGACGAGCTTTACACCACTCCAGCCGACGCTTGCCATTGCGCATTGTGATCTTATGGTTGTGTGCGGCTCGCTTGGCTATGGAAACCCATTTCATGAAGCAGTTTGGAACTCGGTAGTGAATGTAGCAACCGAGGACAGACGAGTTTTACACACTATGCGCTTCAGCACTCGACAGTCCCGTTCTGTGAGCTTCTGTGGCCTACCACATCGTGGCTGAGCCATTGTTGCTCCCAGACATTTCCACTTCCCAATAACAGCACAGTTGACCGGGGCAGCTCTAGCAGGGCAGAAATTTTACGAACTGATTTGTTGAAAAGGTGCCATCCTATGGTGCCACGTTGAAAGTCACGGAGCTCTTCAGTAAGGCCATTCTACTGTCAATGTTTGTCTATGGAGATTGCATGGCTGTGTGCGCGGTTTTATACACCTGTCAGCAACATGTGTGGCTGAAATAGCCAAATCCACTAATTTCAAGGGGTGTCCATATTCTTTTGTATAAATAGTGTATATCAGTTCTGTGAATATTTCCACTCTAAAATTGGATCCAAAAATCCCTAACAATTTGTATAACTTCATATACAAATATTTAAAGCATTTAATGAAAAAATGTACAACACGAATTACAATATAATGTAATATATACTGGCGGTCCCCAACTAACTCCACAGACCGGCTGTCCAAAGTCGAACCAATTTTGCCACAGTTGCACACAGGCTGGCTGAAGCTAATTGGCTAAAGTTGGCTAGCTTGCTAGCCAGCCTAGTTCCAGACAAGACCTGGTTAGATTGTTATAAATGATCTAGAACAGTGAGTGACTAACTGTGTACTGTTTTGGCAGAGTGAACGTACAAATGCTTCCCACACAAGAGACACCCACATCAAAGCACGTCGCCAAGACCCAAATCTCGTTCTCAGTCGCATTTCCTAATGAGAAAGATTGAAACTGAGGCTAAATAAGTTAATTAGCCACCCTATAAAAAGGGAACACTCAAGGAAGTCATGTGTGTAATTCCAACACTGAAATGGGTGAAGGCCATTCTAAAAGCCACTGTGCATACCATTCTGCATTTCTTATTTAAAAATATAGTTTAACCTATGTAATAAACTGCAGTATATTTTTAATGGCATTTAAAAAGAGGATCTAAACGAACTGATCCTACTTAAAACATAAAATGAGTAAATTATCAATTTGACAGACTATCAATTATTCCTCAGAGTAGGGGGAAAGAGGTACTGGGGGGGTACTAAATTTAAGGAGAGGGGTACTGTTCACTTTGTAATGCATAAAAACAATTAAATAATAGGATCAGGATCAGACAGTGGGGAGTAAATCAATAAACAAGTGTCTGTAGTTGTCTAGGTCTTTAGACGTGAAGGAACTGGGAGATTCGAACTCCACTTAAGTATTTGTGTGTGATGGGGAGGTTACAGCCTGTGGATAATACCACCGGTATAAAAAAGGGAGGGGCGACAGTAGGTAAGTAAGTGGGGATAGAGCCCCAGAAAGTCCAGGCTGCTGTTCTGGTCTCTCCAGCTGCTACTTACATCCCCAGAGCTGGGGCTGGGCAGGGGGAGAGAGTGGTGGGGGTGGACATGGAAGGGGAAGCTCCCCCCCGTGTTGGGCCGCTCTGGGACCAGGGAAGCAGTGAGACAGCTGGAGGGGGAGGTCGGGGTGTGGCTGCCCAGTTCCGGAACACTGCTGAATTTGGGTGGGCGACCTGGGTGAAATGAGACAGACGAAAAAAAAAAAAAAAAAAGATGGAGGTGGGAGGGAAACAAACAAACAAACAAACCGTCTGTCCAACATACCTTTGACAGGCGGTCCTCGTTGGCTAGCGTGAAAAAGGGGATGGTGTTGAGTTGAGGGTGGAGGAGGAGAAGCACAGAGCGGAGTTAGTGCACTAAGAGACAGAAGCTACATGCAAGTGGGGTTCAAAAGAAAAAGCAGAGCAAATACGTTGGCAGGGTGGAGGGAAGCTGACAGTTGAAGGGAGTGAGCGATCTCTCCCTATTCACTAGGACGTCTACAAATCAACCTCAAAAAGGGACAGTTCAAAGTGAATCACAGTTTGTCAGATGCTTTCATACAGCAAAACATGATGTGTAAGTGTATTTGGATGGTGCCCATCTTTCCCATTCATTTTGGGTTGAGGCCTACCGATTTCCTAGTGCTCGGATCAACAAATTGACTCCGCTCTAGTTGATGCATGGAAACATCTGACACTGTTACACTTTGAGCTGAACTATTATCACTCTAACCAAAACATTACATTTTTCACAAATGACAATTGGAAAAACTCAAGAAATTTCTACAGTTAGGGATAAAGAAAAGGCAGTCATAATGAAGTCTTCAAGGTCAGAATAGCAGTCTCTTAGTAAGTGTCCCTGCATGGGATTCGGGCCAGCAAGCAAAGAGGTGTCAGCAGAAAAGTTGTGTGTGAGACATTCAGAGCATTTCGTACCATTTACATTAAGAAGATTAAAACATACATGCATCAAATATAGGTCAGCTCAGTAATGTATACATCTATATGTCCCCTGGGCATTGGAACAGGTGTATGTGCAGGTGTTTACAGCCTCCAGTGTTGACAGCTTGTTGAGTGGCTACTGACCTCGCTTTCTGGTTCCCTGGTGGAGCGGAGTGTTTAGGTAGGTCACTGCACTCTTCTTCCTCTGCACGGCGTCAAAAGGAATACATATGTGGGAGAACAAATCTGGCTTTGATTTGACTGCAAAGTCCATGTTGCTCACTCAAAAGGACACCCATTTTCTTTTCATATGCTACACGGCGAGATTCTAACTCTGAGTCCATGCATTCAGGTATTCACATGAATTCAGATATTCACATGCAAGGAAAATGGTGCGTATTATGGTCGCATTTTAAAAAGTATGTGCACTGGCATTCAACCTAATAAGAAACACATTGTGTACAGGGTTGGGTAGTAATGGATTACATATAATGGAGATTACGTTATCCGATAACAGTTTCTGTATCCCAATTTGCCCATGCTAAAAATACAGATATTTCTGCACATGTGCAGGATATTGTTTTTTACGTAGCCGAGTGCCTACTCCATTGACTACGTAGCTGCTGTGCAGAGTGCTCCGCTGCCTCTCTCCCCTCCTTGGTTTCCTTTGTCTGGCCACTAGTGTAGCCTGCAAACTTCATGCTGTATACAAAACTGTTTGAACTACTGCAGTCCAAGCCTCAGTTAGCATAAGAACGATTATGTTTTATTTTTCTATTTACATGTTTTACACAAAAAACATTAAATCGACATGTTCGTACAAAATGTACGAATGTCAGTGTTGCAAATACTGCGCCCCCCGAGTGGCGCAGCAGTCTAAGGCACTGCATCTCAGAGCTAAAGGTGTCACTACAGACCCTGGTTCGATCCCGAGATGTATCACAACCGGCCGTGATTGGGAGTCCTATAGGGCTGCGCACAATTGGCCCAGCGTCGTCCGGGTTAGGGGAGGGTTATTGTTATTGTAAAATAAGAATTTGTTCATAACTGACTTGCCTAGTTAAATGAAGGTTAAATGAATACAAATAAAATCATAAGCACAACACAAACAGGCAGTCTAGCGACGTAATGTTCTTCTTAGCTGCCGACTTACATGCAGATATTTCCTCTCGCCACGATATCAACATATGGCATAACTATGGCACTGGGCAATTCAAAAACAAACTTGCCCATTCAAACTCTTTACCGGTCCGGATACATGCTCGGCTGCCTAGAACATTCGGCTGCCCAAAGGTGGAACGCAGCAAGACAGACACGCAGTCTAATTAGCGATTGAATGTTGTTTTTTTTAAATCATCATTGCCAATATTGCCTAAATTGCACAGGAGACAGACAGGCAGTCAAGTGAGGCAGACAGGCAGTCAAGTGGTGTTCTTTTCTCAGGAACTACGATATGGCAGAAACTATAAAGATTAGCCTACATCATCACACAAAACGCTGACTGTTTTGCTCAAAAGTGTAGGGACTGTGTCCTGCTGTGCAACTGCAATATCAGTTACGACAGGTTGTAGCCTTGATAATAGGTTGTAGCCTTGTTTTGGAATGTTCGTTCAAATCGCCGCAGGGTTTTTATTTCAGCTGTTCAGAAACATAGGCTACATCATCATGGTTCAGAAGGTGAGTAAATAGCGAAACTGGAAGGGAGGCGGAGTGTGAGCAGCAGCTTCAAATGTGTGTGTAAAATAACAGAATGTGATCCTGATCCTTAGCATTAAGAAAGAGGTCTCTGGAGGGGCTGGCGGGGGCATGGGTGAAAACTCTGTACCCGTAGCCTCACCTTATAAAGTAACTAATCGGCTTGGATTACTTTTTTTATTTTTTATAACAATCGGATTACAGTTACATTCTTAAAAAGAGTTGATTCGTCAGCATTGCTGTCATTTAGCACATATTCAACACTTCTCACATGCTCTCAAAGATTCTATGAGATTCGTTCTGCTGATCGCCCATCAAGGGTGGATGGCTTCTTTTGTATTCTTTTAAGGTGAGCGAATAGGCCTTTTCATTCAATTTATTACTGATATCAATTACACGGCTTAGCCTCCTATCAGTAACCTAAATATTGGGATATATCATTGAGAGTTAGCAATCTAGCTACTACTACCCTGGTGGTGAATTAGCCCTGGCTATTTGACACTAGTGCCCCATGTAGACAAATTAATCTCTATTGAACAAAAAAATGTGAAATTCTGGAACCCCATTTTGACAGTCAAATAAAACAACAAAAATCACGACAATCACACAAAAAAATCTGGAATCATGCCTTCCTGCTTGGACATGTTAGATTAAACAATTAATTTCTTAAAGCATATCATCTTAGTCTAGTACACTTCTTAATGAAGCATGTTGAATGACTTTAAAAGATGACTTGGCTATACATTTTGTCTATTGCGTGACCCTGCCACAAATCTTTGGTGCAACCCAATCATGGGCTGAAAACTTTAGTATGGAGTCCTGTGACAATGCTCTGACACAGAAATAACATGTGAATGATAGGACCTTTATAATCTCACACATCGCAATTTGGAAATACTCATTTTAGGCTAGTAAATAAAATAATGCTATAGTAGGTGCCCGTTTTTAAAACATCTGGGTGTTATAAGGTAAAGTAAATCAGATTACTTTATTCATTTTGAGTAATCCAAAGGAATACTTTAATGATTACTTTATTTTTCATGTAAATAAAAATCGATAACAGACTACATTTTTAAGTAATCCACCCAACATTGATTGTGTATCAGTTGTTGTAGTAATGTGTGGTTACACTATATATATTTTTTTGATAAGTAGAAGAACAGCCATACCTCGGGCTCAAACACAGCTCCACTGTACACCGGGTTCGCCGTTGTTCTTCGCTTACGCTCCTGCCTCCTGCTTTGAATTTCTATAAACAAAGAGCAGTATCTTAATACAAGCATTGCAGTATAAACTTCTAGGGAATGTAGGTGAATGTAGCAACTGGAATTTAATTCAGGCCTAACCGAAAGCACTTACCTTCCATATGGTCATGGGTGACAAGTCCGAGGGCAACCATGAAGGCAAGTTTCTGGGCGAAACAATGAAAGGGTATTAGGACGACCCCCTACAAAAATGGTGCCCTGTGAGGAGAATTCCCCCCCCCAAAAAAACAACACACCCTTGACAAATGACAAAGTGAAAACATATTTTAAAAATTCCTTGCCAATTTATAAACATAACTTATTTACATAAGTATTTAGACCCTTTGCTATGAGACTCGAAATTGAGCTCAGGTACATCCTGTTTCCATTGAGCATCCTTGAGATGTTTATACAACTTGATTGGAGTTCACCTGTGGCAAATTCACCTGTGGTAAGTCCACCTGTCTATATGAGGTCCCACAGTTGACAGTGCATGTCAGAGCAAAAACCAAGCCAAGCTCAGGACCGCAGACTGTCCAACAGGACAACAACCCTAAGCACACAGCCAAGACAAGGCAGAAGTGGCTTCAGAACAAGTCTCTGAATGTCCTGTTGTGGTCCAGCCAGAGCCCGGACTTGAACTCAATCGAACATCTCTGGAGAAACCTGGAAATGCCTGTGCAGCAACACTCCCCATCCAACCTGACAGAGCTTGAGAGGATCTGCAGAGAATAAATGGGAGAAACTCCCCAAATACAGTTGTCCAAGCTTTTTGCTTCATATCCAAGAAGACTCAAGGCTGTAATCGCTGCTTCAACAAAGTACTGAGTAAAGGGTCTGAATACTTATTTAAATGTGATATTTCATTTAAATAAATTAGAATAATTAGCAAAAATGTTTTTAAAAAAACAGTTTTTGCTTTGTCATTATGGGGTATTGTGTGTAGATTGACGAGGGGGAAAAAACGATTTAATCAATTTTAGAATAAGGTTGTAAACTCTCAAAATGTGGAAAAAGTCAAGTGGTCTGAATACTTTCCGAAGGCATTGTATAGCGTGCAATTATCTGTAAGGTCCCTCAGTTGAGTAGTGAACTTCAAACACAGATTCAACCACAAAGACCAATGCCTCGCAAAGGGCACCTATTGGTAGATTGTTAAAAATGGAATAAGCCTATCCCTTTGAGCATGGTGAAGTAATTAATTACACTTGGATAGTGACTGGATGTATCAATACACCTAGTCACTACAAAGATACAGGTGTTCTTCCCAACTCCGTTGCCAGAGAGGAAGGAAACCGCTCAGGGATTTCACAATGAGGCCAACGGTGATTTTTAAACCGTTAAAGTTGAATGACTGTGATAGGAGAACCCTGAGGATGGATCAACAACATTGTAGTTACACCACAATACTAACCTAACTGACAGAGTGAAAAGGAGGAAGCCTGTACAGAATACAAATATTCCAAAATATGCATCCTTTTTGCAATAAGGTACTAAAGTAAAACTTAGTACCTTATTGAAAGAAATGAACTTCATGTCCTGTACACAAACTATTATGTTAGGGGCAAATCGAACACAACATCACTGAGTACTACTCTTCATATTTTCAAGCATGGTGATGGCTGCATCATGTTATGGGTATGCTTGTTATCGGAAATGAATAGGGAGTTATTTTTATATTAAAAGGAAACGGAATAGAGCAAAGCAAAGGCAAAAATCGTAGAGGAAAACTTGGTTCAGAGAAATATTCACCTTTGACCAGGACAATAACCTAAAACACAAGGCCAAATATACACTGGAGTTGCTTACCAAGACGACATTGTATGTTCCTGAGTGGCCTAGCTTCAGTTGACTTAAATAGCAAGACTTGAAAATGGCTGTATAGAAATGATCAACAACCAACTTGACAGAGCTTGAAGAATTTTTAAATAATAATATCAACTGTAATCCCTGCCAAAGATGATTCTAACATGAATTGACTCAAGGAATACTTTTCTAATGAAGATAGTGTTTAATTTTTCATATAATTTTTAAAAAATGGTTATAATTTTTTTAACCTGTGTATTTTGGGTAGATCGTTGACCAAAAAAATAAAAAATGTACAAATCCATTTTAATCCCAGTTTGTAACAACAAAATGTGGAAAAACTCAAGGGGTGTGAATACTTTCTGAAGGCACTATCTATATTTTATTTGATATGTTTATACTGCATCTTTGGCAGAGCCGGCCTCATTACAGAATGTTATCTTTGAAGGATTGTCTAAAACTGAGGTTCTATCAGTGGGCTGATATTCCTCAAAATGTAAAAGTATGCATTTGTTATGCCGATTTGACCCCAAGTTTACAATGAAGCATTAGTGCCAACTCCAGTGTACCTGAGGATTGTCCTCTCTCTTCGGCCTGGGTGCTGGAGACAGAGGAGGGGTGCTGCTCGCCAACATTTTCTGCTCTAATCCCCTGTGAGCTTTAACAGCCTGGAAACATGTGAGAGGAAAACAAAGCTCTCAAATCACGAACCACCAAAGTAAGAGTTATGGGTGTAGAATGCCTTCAATTCTGAAAAGGAGACAAGTCGCTTTCTCCATCCCCTAACCATGGTACTGACCTTGGTGTCTGAGGCGAGGCTGCTGATCTGCAGTGTCTGCTTGGGGGTGGCGAGGCGTGCCGGGGCCGTGATAACTATGCCTGTCACAGTGCCTGTGTGCTGGCCACTTTTGGCGCCAGCGGAAGCACATGGCTGGCCGTTGACAATGCGCACCTGGTGGATGGGCCCGGCACTGGAGGTCAGCGAGGAGGAGCTCAACTTGGTGGTCAGCATCACCGGGCCCCGCTGGAGCAACTGGGGCGCCGCCATCATGGCCGGAGGGGGTGCCGGGGCGATTGGCACATTGTTATTGGGCGTGGCGGGCTTCGGCCGGACCTGAGACGGGAGGATAGGGGTCAAAGATTAGCCAATAAGGCATTAAGTGTCATTTTGGAGCTTAGGGGTCTTCATAAACGTGTGTAAAAGGGACTGACCAGGAAAAGGTAATGCCAACGTGGTGCTGAGATATCACTGACTGTAGATGGAGGCATACTACAGTCGCCCCTTAACTATGAACACTTAGGTAAGTAAGTCAGTTGGAAGTAAAAAAGTGACACCACAGATGTGAGCGGTCATTAATTTTTAAAAGGAACACAATCAAAACCAGCAA
Organism: Salmo trutta; assembly: GCF_901001165.1. Classification (NCBI taxonomy): domain Eukaryota; kingdom Metazoa; phylum Chordata; class Actinopteri; order Salmoniformes; family Salmonidae; genus Salmo; species Salmo trutta. The sequence goes on along the minus strand of NC_042963.1, from coordinate 22,337,803 downwards.
AAATACTGGTGACCTTGGTGGTTTTGCTAATGTTCCTTTTGCCTTTGCTGGTGTTCCTTATCCATATAAGCAGAAATATTTTGCAGGAGTCAACATGGCTTGTTAGAGTCGCCTTGTTATTTCCTAGGAGTTCAACACACCATAGCCCACCACGATTTAGTTTAACCCCCTGGTTGGATGGACTTACTGTGAGTCGCGCTGGACTGGAATGCCAAAAGCATGACTAAGAATGAGCCCACTGTTGAGGGATGCTGAGCTCCCAGTGGCATTACACACCTTAATAACAGGGCATTAAATCAAACGTTCACACCCAGGGTTAAAAACAGGTTATGGGCAATTCCACGATAAACGAGTGATACAGAGACTCAGATTTTTCACTTCAAGATGTCAAACAAAATCAATAATTGCAAATGTAATCCTTTAGACCTCAATAGTAATCTACAGCAACATCCTAGATTTAACATAAAACAAATCACATATTGCAAAACAGACATAGCTCAAAAACAAGTAACAAATGACAATTACAAGTTAACTTACACCAAACAAAAATAAACGCAACATGCAACAATTTCAAAGATTTTACTGAGTTACAGTTCATATAAGGAAATCAATCAATTTAAATGAATTCATTAGGCCCTAATCTATGGATTTCACATGACTGGGCTGTTGATTGTGGCCTGTGGAATGTTGTCCCATTCCCCTTCAATGGATGTGCAAAGTTGCTGAATATTGGGCAGGAACTAGAACCGGATGTTGTTCGCGTCGATCCAGAGCATCCCAAACATGCTCAATGGGTGACATGTCTGGTGAGAATGCAGACCATAGAAGAACTGGGACATTTTCAGCATCCAGAAATTGCGTACAGATCCTTGAAACATGGGGCCGTGCATTACCATGCTGAAACATGAGGGGATGGCGACGGATGAATAGCACGACAATGGGCCCTCAGGATCTCGACACGATATCTGTGGCATTGTGTTGTGTGACAAAACCACACATTTTAGAGTGATCATTTATTGTCCCCAGCACAAGCTGCGCCTGTCTAATGATCATGCTGTTCAATCAGCTTCTTGATATGCCACATGTCAGGTGGATGGATTATCTTGGCAAAGTAGAAATGCTCACTAACAGGGATGTAAACAAATATATGCACAACCTTTTAGAGAAATAAGCTTTTTGTGCGTATAGAACATTTATGGGATCTTTTATTTCAGCTCATGAAACATGGGACCAACACTTTACATGTTGCGTTTATATTTTTGTTCAGTGTAGTTTTAAAGAGCACAACCTCCTCTTTAATATGACACCACAGGAATAACACTAATTTTGTCTTCCATTGTGTAAAGACACTATCAAAAAAACAATAAAAACACAAAACTTGAGCATTCAAATTGTAATAAATTTGACTAAATTACTCACGCAAAATGTACCAAGTATAAAAAAATTACACTTAGAAATAGTATTTACACAAAATATTTCAAATGATCAAAAAATGTGGACGAGGACAATTCAGAATGTATTTCCAAATCCAAACAAAGTAGGCTATTTGACTGACAATGACTCTTAGTTATTTACATTGTTACAGAAGTATATCAAAATGTAGATAACCTCTCTCAATAAGATATAGTACCGATCAGGCCTGACACCAAATGTAGAAATAATAGCTTACTTTGACAACAATTCAGTTAATGCAACAACTTTTAGATGAAGATTAAGAGGAAAAAATCTAAACGCACCCACACAAAGTAGGCCATTGTATTGACAAAGATTCTTACTACTGTAACAATGTAAAAATGCAAACAACTATTCAGAGTATTTCAAAATGTAGATTACCCCTCTCAGTAAGATTTAGTAGAGACTAGGTCTGACAAAAAGTTGAAATAGTAGCCTACTTTGACAACAATTCAGTAAATTATATGTGGTGACGGACAGGTTGATGTTAAACACCAGATGTGGAGAGAAAAAAAAACCCAACCTGAATCCTACCACTTAAATACAACTCCAAAACCCCTTTCACAGTCACTTTAGGACCAGGCTGTGTAGCTCAAGGGTGAACAATGGTGGGACTTGGGGCAGGCGCACTCCATGGAAACATAGGCTCCCTTCTTGGGTATGCTCTCCCTCTGCTTGCTTCCTCCTCATCTCCCTCTGCATCCTTCTCTCCATGTTCCTCTCCCTCATAAACGATTGTATATTTATTTAGGATGTTGAAAGAAAAAGATCACAAAGATGACTGTGCAATTTAGCCAAACACGTTTAGAATATTACCTCATCTATTTCGATGGGCATAGTTAGATGTTTGTCTTTGTAGGGAGGGAGTGAGACGATCAAGTGACAGCATTATGAGCGAAGCACAATGTTGCCTCCAACTCGTTTTCTTGCCTGACAGACTAACTACAGAGTTTGCCAATGTTCGCTGATTAGTTACGAAGTTAGGACCGTTTCCAAATGAATTGAATAGGTAGAAAGAGGACAAAACAAGCAAGTTGTTAGCTGGCAATGGAAACAAATATCACTGCAACGCAATATCATATGAGCTCAACTGAGCGGGCATCTACCATAACGCGACAGCTAGGCTGTCAAATAACAGGAAAACGAGGCAATGTATATCCTATGAACATCTGTACCGAGCAAACTTGACAAACCTGGACATAAGCCCAACAGATAAACACTAATTACTTTCATCTCCATTTTGGTGGCTAGTTAGTTGGTTGTCTATATGACTAGCTAGTGCAAGTGACAGCTGAGTTTGGCGCTTCGCAAACGCAGACCAAATTTACCGCCACATACAACTTTTGTCTGACAAACTAGCTAGCTATAGCAAGAAGCTTGGGCCGTTTCCATATGAATTAAATTGGTAGAAATAGGACAAAACAGCCAACTAGTTAGCTGACTATATTAGAGGTCGATCGATTATGATTTTTTCAACACAGATACCGATTATTGGTAAACAAAAAAAAACGATACCGATTAATTTATATATATATATATATATATATATATTTGTAATAATGACAATTACAATACTGAATGAACACTTTTATTTTAACTTAATATAATACATAAATAAAATTTATTTAGTCTCAAATAAATAATGAAACATGTTCAACTTGGTTTAAATAATGCAAACACACAGTGTTGGAGAAGAAAATAAAAGTGCAATATGTGCCATGTAAAAAAGCTAACATTTAAGTTCCTTGGTCAGAACATAAGAACATATGAAAGCTGGTGGTTCCTTTTAACATGAGTCTTCAATATTCCCAGTTAAGAAGTTTTAGGTTGTAGTTATTATAGGAATTATAGGACTATTTCTCTCTATACCATTTGCATTTCATATACCTATACTGACTATTGGATGTTCTTATAGGCACTATAGTATTGCCAGCCTAATCTCGGAAGTTGATAGGCTTGAAGTCAAAGCGCTGTGCTTCAAGCATCGCGAAGAGCTGCTGGCAAACGCAGGAAAGTGCTGTTTGAATGAATGCTTACAAGCCTGCTGCTGCCTACTACCGCTCAGTCAGACTGCTCTATCAAATCAGACTTAATTATAATAAACACAGAAATACGAGTCTTAGGTCATTAATATGGTCAAATCCGGAAACTATCATTTAGAAAACAAAACGTTTATTCTTTCAGTGAAATACAGAACCCGTTCCGTATTTTATGGAACGGGTGGCAACCCTAAGTCTAAATATTGCTGTTACATTGCACAACCTTCAATATTAAGGCATAATTATGTACAATTCTGGCAAATTAATTACGGTCTTTGTTAGGAAGAAATGGTCTTCACATAGTTCGCAACGAGCCAGGCGGCCCAAACTGCTGCATATACCCTGACGCTAATGCGCTTTTGTTAAATCATCACCCGTTTGGCGAAGTAGGCTGTGATTTGATGACAAATTAACAGGCACCACATTGATTATATGCAACGCAGGACAAGCTAGTTAAACTAGTAATATCATCAACCATGTGTAGTTAACTAGTGATTGTTAAGATTGATTGTTTTTATATAAAGATAAGTTTAATGCTAGCTAGCAACTTACCTTGGCTCCTTGCTGCACTCGCGTAACAGGTGGTCAGCCTGCCACGCAGTCTCCTCGTGGATTGCAATGTAATCGGCCATAATCGGTGTCCAAAAATGCCGATTAATCAGTCGACCTCTAGACTATATCCAGCTAAACACTGCAAATATTTCCATGAGCGAGAGCAATCATTCAAGCTCCTGCTCCACCGTTGTGCTCATCATGACAGGATTTGCTAATCTGAGAGCTATTCCCCAAATTTCAAAGCATCAAACATCAACACCAAACATATCTGCTGTTTACTTATTTCACTCACCTCGACATCATCGCTTTCAAAATGCAAAGACGTGTCCGAATCCATATCACCAACCAACATAGATACAGCCTCTTTCACAGTGAAAAATCATGGCCGCTCGGCACAACTTTTAAAAGTCAAAATGACAGCATATTCAGTTTCTGGTTGATGACAACAGCCATGCGAATACGACAACAGGTTGTTAGCAACTACATTTTGCCATATTTGACACCAATTTTATTGATAGAAATACAAGACTGTTCCCAGCGGTTATAGTCACTTAAAGAAAGGCCGTTGACGGCCGCTATGGGTTTTAAAGGGTTAAACAAACCACGCAACTATGCACGACTATTAATTTAAAAAAATGTAAGAACAGTGCAGATGCAAAGTCTGGTAACAGAATGATGGCACAAACAGAACAAATTGTTATTCTGTTAAACTTTGCATCTGCACCAGGGTTTCTGTAAGCTGGCAATTGCCGGCTTTTGGCCAATAAAATGTTTTTATCGAAGCCGATATATTATAATTCGCAACAGATGTTAAAAAGAAACACTCCTACATTTCCACGCAGCAGGCCAGGTACTTCTATGCGTGCTCAGGCGCGCTCGCTACCTCAACATTATCATGACAGAGAAACCAGACACACTCATTGTTCACATGGAGCACTGCAAACAAAAGACAGGTTATGAAATAAACCAAAACTTGTTTCTCATAAGTGTAGCAGGTTGTGAACTCTGCAAACATTTCCACTCCAAGAATGAGACTGTAAATAATAGATGCATTAACAGATTTCTGTAACCAACTGACAGGGATTTACTACTGGTGACCTATGTAATGGAGAATTGCAGGCTTCCCCAAAAGGCATTGGCCTACGAGCTCTTGATTTGAAACAATCCACAGCAACAATTTAAAAAATAAGCTAATGATCCTCGATTCCTCTGTGGCTAAGTCATGCTTTCTGGTGAAATATTTGGAATCATTTTATGCATTTCTGTACAGACAGGGGTAATTATATCATTTTGGCCAATTTATTTCCATTTTCCGCTGCTATGCCATTTCTCTCCAGGTCTATTGGTTTTCATATCAACCTTCTTTCGTTGTCCAGAAGCACAATCCTAGTCATATTAGCAACCCATCATAGTTGTTGCATCTTTGTATTCCCCTCTTTCTAAGTTTCTAACAGATCTCTGTGACATATGGAACCGCTATCAGGTGTACTGTTTAGAATGGTATTTTCCTTGAAAATAACATTTTATTTGCTTCTTCGTTACATGAGCTGCATTTTCTGTTAACCTCTTCGCTATAGGGGGCAGTATTTTCACGGCCGGATGAAAAACGTACCCAAATTAAACGGCCTACTTCTCGGGCCCAGAGTAAAATATGTGCATATTATTAGTATATTTGGATAGAAAACACTCTGAAGTTTCTAAAACTGTTTGAATGGTGTCTGTGAGTATAACAGAACTCATATGGCAGGCAAAAAGCTGAGAACATTCCGAGCAGGAAGTGGCCCGTCAGAGAATCAAAAGAACTACAAATTCTCAATCAAAACTACAGTATCTGTGGGGTTACGTAGCACTTTCTAAGGCTTCCATTGGCTCTCTAAAGCCTTCAGAAAGCGGATTGAGGCGTCTCCTGTCTCTGGGCAGAGTATAGTAGCTCAGTTTCTCAGTGGTCTGCCTGGTGACAAAGAGATTGGATATGCGCATTCACGCGACCACGCTGTTTTTTATTTTCCTCTTTGAATGAATACACTATTGTCCGGTTGGAATATTATCGATATTTTACGAGAAAAATACCATAAAAATTGATTTTAAACAGCGTTTGACATGCTTCTAAGTACGGTAATGGAACATTTTGATTTTTTTTGTCTCCCTTTGGATAGTGACCTGAATGCAAGAACAAAACAGAGGTATTTGGACACAACTATGGATTATTTGGAACAAAAACAACATTTCTTGTGGAAGTAGCAGTCCTGGGAGTGCATTCTGACGAAGATCAGCAAAAGGTAATACCATTTTTCTAATACTAATTCTGAGTTTAGTGAGCCCCGAACTTGGCGGGTGTCTGAATAGCTCACCGTGATGGCTGAGCTATGTACTCAGAATATTGAAAAATGTGCTTTCGTCGAAAAGCTATTTTAAAATCTGACATAGCGATTGCATAAAGGAGTTCTGTATCTAGAATTCTTAAAATAATTATGTATTTTGTCAACGTTTATGATGAGTAATTTAGTAAATTCACCGGAAGTTTCGGTGGGAATACATTTTCTGAACATCACACGCCAATGTAAAAAGCTGTTTTTTTAATATAAATATGAACTTGATTGAACAAAACATGCATGTATTGTGTAACATAATGTCCTAGGAGTGTCATCTGATGAAGATCAAAGGTTAGTGCTTCATTTAGCTGCGTTTTGGGTTTTTGTGACATCTATGCTTGCTTGGAAAATGGCTGTGTGATTATTTTTGGCTATGTACTGTAACATAATCTAATGTTTTGCTTTCGCTGTTAAGCCTTTTTGAAATCGGACAATGTGGTTAGATTAACGAGAGTCTTATCTTTAAAATGGTGTAAAATAGTCATATGTTTGAAAAATTGAAATTATTGCATTTTTGAGGTTTTTGTATTTCGCGCCACGCTCTTCCATTGGATATTGGCGAGGCGTTCCGCTAGCGGAAGCCCTAGATGTAAGAAGTTAAGTTAAAATCTTCCCAAAAATGTTGTCCGGCACCACATTTTCCTAACGGAAACCCTGATCTGCACTGGTCTTCAGGTAAATGTGTTTGTCAAATGTTCTGTGGAAATTGTTAAAAGTATTTATTGTACATCAAGCTATCGAGTTGTATGGTTTGTTTAACTTAGCAATCATTGGTTTTTGTTTGACATACATTTTAAAAAAGTGAAACATTTGAGTCTCAGCATCACTCTGTTACCGTGGAATTACCCGTATCATACCAACAGCCAAAACGCAAAACATTCAGAAGCTGCTGGACAACAAGAGATTTCACCATAAAAACAAAGACACATAACAGCAGCAAAATAATGTATTAACACAGACAAATGCAACAACATAAGCACACATTCTGAAAGCAATAGAAGACAAGAGGAAAGGTTATGAAAAAAGCAACACAAGCAATAGCTTGGAGCCAAGACTGACTGCACTGTCCTTGTGTACACTGTCGCCCTCTAGTGACTGCTGAGTTAAAAGCTTACATTTCATGTGGCCACTCTCACATTGGATTGTATTGATGGCAGAGTGGAAGCGGCGAAGCGAGAGGTTTTAATCTGCCCAAAATCTGTCCACGATAATGTACATGTAATTTATTTAGCAGACGCTCTTATCCAGAGCGACTTACAGTAGTGAGTGCATATATTTTCATAGTAAAATAACCCCACACATTTTTGTATAGAGGTCAATGAGTGTCAAATTTGGTCAAACAAAAAATGTAATAGCTAATTTGCTAAAAAGCTTATTTGATCTAATATAAGTTCTGTAATGGTTAGGTTGTTACCAATGCACTGATATAGGTGGACACACATGGCATTCTCCTGCCTGCCACATGGCCTCCTCCCACCTGTCTTCCACATTTGAGGACATGTATTTCCATTGTTAGAGCGGTCACTTCACTATCTTGTCAATATAATAGAAAATCTTTGTTGGTGGGGATTAAGGTTAGGGGGCGGGTCTTATTGGGACGCACCTGTGGTTGAAAGGTAGGTCGAGGCGTCAGTCTAGGAGGAGGGACAAACTGAGGAACTTTGATTGGCTGTGCTGAGGTGGGGGTGGTGGTGGCCTGCACCTGAGACAAAACCACAGCAAATACTGTATTCTCTCTACCTGAGCTGCAGACAACAATTATATATCTAAACTCGTCGACTTCTGCAGGTAGTTTTACAGAGAGAAAGATGACTTTGTACCAAGCGCCACCACACACTACCTCCTCATTAAGAGACATGGTTTTCAATTTAAAAAAACTCAATTTTGACCATGCATATTTCCATACACATCTACAAAGGGAACACGTTCTACCCACTTTGCTCTAATATACTTTGTAAGGGACCAAAAAAAACAGATTGAATCTTTACTGCTTAATTTGAAAACACTTTGAGGTCCCCAAACTGCCACCAGTTATAATACAAGTGTTTGAAAGAGTTGAACTAGAAAGGATGACAATGATAGGAAGTGAATGACCCTTACCACAAGTGCATTCTTCGACACCAGTCGGACGGGCTCAAAACACTGATTGGTCAATTTGCTAGCCATCGCCATCTGAAGGTTCACTGGTGTGTTCTGGGAGTTGACGATACTAGGCTTGGAGGCATGGCTGATGGCAGCGACCATGGCGACGGTGGCAGGGCGCTGCGCCACAACAGAGGAAGGCATGGTGGGAGTGGCAGCTTTCAGCACTACAGGTAGAGTCTTAGTGGAGATGACTGGGGTGACTGTCAGCGTCTTCTGACAGAGAGGAGAGAAAGGAAAGGAAATAGTTGATTCATCGGAGCGCAGAGAAAAATAGAAGAGAGAGTAATGAGATTGGGTTGAAAAAGTGAGTGGAAAAGTGAGATTGCTTAAGCTAGATACAACAAATGTGAACTAATGTGAAGCCTGGGGACTCAATACTAGAGCTAACTTCAAACCATTCCCTGTAGGGAGTCCCCCTCCCTTTCTCCAATCCCCTACCTCACCCCCTCAACAGGAACCAGAGGAACAGGGCCTAGTCAGCAATTCTACCGGCCAAGTCGTTTCCCATTGCCATCAAGGCAGGCTTGAGCCAGAGGAGCGCCGCAGACATACGCAGCTCTGATTACATCAAACGCCACAGGAAACCTGCCAGCTGAGCACTTCCCATTGCGCTAAGAGCTAGAGATAAATCTACAGAGCGATGAATGACGTAGGTTTGAGGTTTTACAGCTGTGTACGTCTAGTGGGGATCGAGGTTTGCAAGGTCTGAGAACTAAAAAGTACTGCCGAAAAGAACTGGCATCGCTGAAGGACATCTCATAACGTAACTAATGTCAGTACAAGGAACAACCCAGAAAGTCAGACACTTTTGACCAGGGGCCTCTGATAGTGTTTCTTAGTGTGATTTAATTGTTTTAAGAAGCTCATACCAAGGATCATTTTGCTTTTCGATTTTCAAATTTTAAAAAGACCCTTGTGGTATCAAAAACAATTCCGAAAAATAATTGATGAAAATGTATTTTTTGGCCTTGCCAATATTAGCATTGAATAACAGATTCACTACACGGAACAGATAGTCCCCCCCCAAAAAAAAAATCTAAAGGAAGTGTGTTCTGAAGAGTCTGTCCTATAAGATCAGGAAACATTTGTAATTTTTTGGACATGTGTTTACCCCCTTATTATTTGGCACTAAACAGCCCAAGCTGGGTGAGGGGGGGAGGGTGTTTACTAAGCTATATGGAATTGTTTTAAAAAGGTCATACCAAGGATAATTTTTCCATTTGATTTAGAATTTTAAGACCCCTTGAAATATCAAAACAAATATAAAATGTATTTAAACCGTTTTTTAAATTTTATTTACACTAAACACTCCCATAAATTTTTTCATCTGGTACCCGGGGGACTTTCAGATGAGTCTTGAGGCCTGTGGGCGCCCTAGAGCAACATGTCCTGTCTCAGCCTCCAGTATTTATGCTGCAGTAGTTTATGTGTCGGGGGGCTAGGGTCAGTCTGTTACATCTGGAGTATTTCTCTTGTCTTATCCGGTGTCCTGTGTGAATTTAAACATGCTCTCTCTAATTCTCTCTTTCTCTCTTTCTTTCTTTCTTTCTTTCTCTCTGAGGACCTGAGCCCTAGGACCATGCCTCAGGACTACCTGGCATGATGACTCCTTGCTGTCCCCAGTCCACCTGGCCATGCTGCTGCTCCAGTTTCAACTGTTCTGCCTGCGGCTATGGAACCCTGACCTGTTCACCGGACGTGCTTGTTGCACCCTCGACAACTACTAGGATTATTATTATTTGACCATGCTGGTCATTTATGAACATTTTAACATCTTGACCATGTTCTGTTATAATATCCACCCGGCACAGCCAGAAGAGGACTGGCCACCCCTCATAGCCTGGTTCCTCTCTAGGTTTCTTCCTAGGTTTTTGGCCTTTCTAGGGAGTTTTTCCTAGGGAGTTTTTCCTAGCCACCGTGCTTCTTTCACATGCATTGCTTGCTGTTTGGGGTTTTAGGCTGGGTTTCTGTACAGCACTTTGAGATATCAGCTGATGTACGAAGGGCGTTATAAATACATTTGGTTTGAAATTTGATGTACGCGCTCGTGCGTGTCTCATCTTTCCATAGAGGGGTCATACTTAATTTTATAGACCAAACCGTTCGGACACTACAAACGATTATGTGAGAAGACCGATTTTCGGGATGTCTCATGGTCTGACAAACACTGCTCTAGCTCGGTCACCTTTCACCACAAACAGGGAAGTTTTACATAGGTGGATGCGGTGGATTGAGATTACATCCAATGTAAAAAAAAAAAAAAAAAAAAGAGATCTCTAGTTTAAGATGACAGATTTTTTATGGGGATTATTTTATTATGCCAATTAGATTTCAGCGCGGACATCGACCTTAGTCGATTAACCATCTGAACAATAACTAAGTGAAAATGTGTTTGGAGTTACCTTTCTAGAAAACAGGCTGTTAGAGATTACACTTCCTCTTCCAATTATAATGTGGGAGGTCAAAATCTATTCATTTACCAAATCTATTCATTTTAAAATGTTCATTACTTCTCCTTGCCATTATCATTGACCTGATGATATGACAATTTTTTGCTAACATATGATGGGGCTCCCTGGGTCGCCATTTTGCCTGGGAAGGGGTCGCAGGGCAAGAAGTGGTTGAAGACCCCTGCTCTATAGTAGTACAAGTTTGTGAACACTGACAAGTTTGAGGCTAGGGTAGGCTAGGCTTGCAAAATTCCACAAACATGACCAAAAATTCTACATCTCTCCATTGCAACGTTCCACCAACTGGGATTTATGATAACCTAGGGAATTTCGCAAACCTTGTGTAGGCTACTGCAAAGTTACAACGCGCCTTTGTGCAACATAACAAGCAGTTGAGTAGAGGTCGACAGTGTCTGTGGACTTGTGTGGCTACCTGCTGCAGGGCCTGGGTGTGTGTGGTCTGCTGTAGGGCCTGCAGAGTAGTGGAGGAGGGGATCTGGAGGACATGTTTGTCTGTAGCCAACACCTGAACCTTCACCTCGGGCTCCTGTTTCACCAGCAGGTCCTTCCTCAGCTGCTCCACCACCTTTTTCTGGAGAACAGAAGGGAGAAGGGGAAAGAGAGAATAGAGGGGGAGGGAAAGAGGGGTGTACGGGATGGGGAAAGCAGAGGGAAGGGGTGTAGCGGATAGGGAGAGAAGTGTGTCAAGAAGTCGCAGCACAAAATGCTCGGTAACCTCCTTTTTAGCCATGACCCCACCACTCACTCAACATTTGAGTAACTAAACAAGACTCATTAACATTTGCAAACAATTGGATGTCAAATCAAAATCACTGTACATTTAGAACTTTCTTTAGTTTTACGTTGACAAAAGTTGGTTAATTCACGTTGAGAATACCAAAAAGTGATGATGGTTCCTCGGCTTCTAGATCAAACAGACTGCCATGACTTAAATTCGAGGAGACTCTGACCTTTCGCCTTGGTATCAACTGCAGCTCTCACAAGAGTAAAAGAGCAAATTAGCATCCACGACACTGCCAAGTCACTTCAATGGCTAATTCTGCTACAATGAAGACACAAAATGCTCTTCTGGACAGGGAATTAATTAGACCTGCTCTGAGGAAGGGTAGAGACTGGGGAGCAAGCAAGTATTAAATAAGTACTGTTGCAGTGCACATTCATTATTTTTGGTAAATATTTACCCATGGAACCTGACTTAGGCCATTGGATATGCATTTACAGAGGAAAACCAAGACGTGCGCTGGTCTGAAGCAAGCAAATGCACCGTCTCCTGTTCTTGGGGGAAAAATTGTACTTCCAACTGCTTCTCTTTGCTCATTATATTATCTGCTGTCTGCATAGAGCTTTTGCTCTTTTTTTCTGCATTGGAGGGTTTCGCTTGAAGAAAGAAAAGTGGGATGCGCCTAAAGTGGTTTTGCAGAGCCAATCTAACAAAACGTGCTACAAACAAGAGATTCAGCAAATCCCTTTGCTGCCTTTCATGCTTCAGGCTGTTGGCAGTTTTTTTCCGGAGAGACATGGCTTGGTGTTCTTGCCAAGAAGCCAATTTCTATGTTAATCAAGAGTCCTTTAAACAGCAGCCGAGGGGGGGAAAAAAAGAGGACGATTTACTGCGTGTTTGTCCTTTTATGGGACCTGGCAGGGGGTAGCCTTAAATACGTTAATCAAATAGGGTTATAAACCAAGTCTGACATCCATAGTTGGCCCTATTACCTCAACAGCAAACAAGACAGCCGTTGTAGGAGAATCTGGGGAAAAAGCATCTTTATGGTCGGTATAAATAGCCTACTAGCCCATCAAAGGGCAACCCTCAAAGATGCGATTGAAACGGGCTCGTCCTGTGGACACTTGAGAGCTACACTTGAGCTCTTAGTAACCTTTGTTAGACCCCTCCATTGGAGGGAGCCAGCCAGGAGGGCTCAGCTGGAGGCAGAGGGAGGGAAGTTCTTATATCCCCCTGAGAAGCAGGGGGGGGGGGACTACTAAAACAAACACCACATGGTCCATACAGCACATAGACCTACGATAGTGTGGCTTCTTCAGACATTGCCAATTCAGAGGCTGCCTTTCTGTTTGCCGGCGATTTTAAATTTGGCATCACTAAGACAAGTTCCAACAACACGTCTCCAATGCCACTAAGGGCGATAAAGTCCTAAAGCACTGCGATTCTACCCACAACCAAGCATACAATGCCCTCCCTCGTTCGCCATTCGGCAAATCAGATCATGGCTCTGTACTCTTGCTTCCTGTTTACAAGCAGATGCTGAAACAGGAAGTATACACGATTCACTCCATTGAGAAATGGTCACCAGAATCAAAGGTTATGCTACAGGACCGCTTTGCTAGTGCTAATTGAAATATGCTTAGAGACTCCGCCGATAACATTGACAAGCTAACCACACAGAGCTATCGTAGACAACCCTGAGGCTACGGCCGAGGACAGGAATAAGTACAAGTCCTGCAATGACCTCCGCAGAGTCATCAAGAGCAAAAGGATAATATAGGAATAAGGTGGAATCGTATTACACAGGCCCCCGACGCCCGCCTCATATGGCAGGGGCTACAGTCCATTACAGATTACAAAAGGAAGACCCAACTGTGATCTGCCCAACGATGCCTTTCTACCAGACAAACTCAATGCATTCTGTGCACGCATTGACAACAACATCGAGCCGGGTGTGAGGGTGGTCACCGACCCATAGGATTGATCTGGCTCTGAGGCCGACGTGAGAAGGGTCTTTAAATCAGGTCAACACCTGCAAGGCCGCGTGGCCCAACGGTATTCCAGGGAGCGTTCTCAGAGCATGCGCAGAACAGCTGGCAGGCATAATCACAGTAATGTTCAACCTCCTAGTCTGTAATCCCCACACGTTTTAAGATGACCACAATCATTTCAGTTTCTAAGAACTCTGAGGCTTCATGCCACAACGACAACTGTAGCACTCACTTTTTAAATCATGAAGTGCTTTGAGAGGCTGGTTACGGCACACATTAACTCCATCCCAGCCACCCCAATTTGCACACCGCACCAACAGATCCATAGACGACTCAAACTCAACTGCTTTCCACACTGCCCTCATCCACCTAGATGAAAGGAATACCTATGTGAGAATGCTTTTCATTAACTACAGCTCAGCATTCAACACCATTATCCCCTCCGAGCTTGTCACCAAGCTTAGGACTCTGGGTCTAAACACCTCCCTCTGCATCTGGATCCTTGACGGGCCGACCCCAGGTGGTGAGGTTAAGCAACGTCACCTCCGCCACGCTGACCCTTAACACAGGGGGCCCACAGGGGTGTGGGCTTAATCCTCTCCTGTACTCCCTTTTCACCCATGGCTGCGTGGCTAAGCACGACTCCAACACCATCATCAAGTTTGCTGACGACAAAAGTGGTAGGTAGGCCTGATCACCAGCAACGGTGAGTCTGCCTACAGGGAGGTGGTCAGTGACCTGGCAGTCTGGTGCCGGAACAACATTCTCTCCCTCAACATCAGCAAGACAAAGGAGCTGATTGTGGACTACAAGAAATGGGGGGGGGCATACTTTATACGGGAAATGTTTGTAAAAAGTGAATTCCAATTCCATATTTACAATGTGCAGGGACACTGGAGTGATGGAAGAAGATACACTACATGACAAAGTATGTGGACACCTGCTTGTCAAACATCTCATTCAAAAGCATGCTCAGTAATATGGAGTTGGTCCCCCCTTTGCTGCTATAACAGCCTCCACTCGTCTGGGAAGGCTTTCCACTAGTTTATGGAACATTGATGCGGGGACTTGCTTCCATTCAGCCACAAGAGCATTAGTGAGGTCGGCACTGATGTTGGACGATTAAGCCTGGCTCGCAGTCGGCGTTCCAATTCCAATGGCAGTGAGCTTTACACCACCCCAGCTGACGCTTGGCATTGCACATGTTGATCTTGGGCTTGTGTGTGGCTGCTCGTTGATGGAAACCCATTTCATGAAGCTCCCAATGTTGCTTCCAGAGGCAGTTTGGAACTCGGCAGTGAGTGTTGCATCTGAGGACAGACGATTTTTACATGCTTTAGCATTCAGCTGTCCTGTTTTGTGAGCTTGTGTGGCCTACCACTTCTAGGAGCAGCCGTTGCTGCTCCTAGACATTTCCACTTCACAATAACAGCCCTTACAGTTGACCGGGGCAGCTCTAGCAGGGCAGAACTTTTATGAACTGTCTTGATGGAAAGGTGGCATCCTATGACGGTAGCATACTAAAGAGCTCAGTGAATTTCAACAAGGCCAATCTATTGGCAATGTTTGTCTATGGAGATTGCACGGCGGTATGCTCGATTTTATACACCTGTCAGCAACGGGTGTAGCTGATACAGCCAAATCCACTAATTTGAAGAGGTGTTCAGTTACTTTTGTATATATCGGGTACACCAGGTCAAGGCTTCTTGCATGCATGGCATTGTAAGTTATTAATAATTCACTTTGGGAAAAGTATATAAAATCGCCATATTTGCCATAACGATTATGTTGCTTTTCTTCCACCCAAGCCTCATACACCCAAGCCTCATACACCCAAGCCTCATACACCCGAGTCTCATACACCCGAGTCTCATACACCCGAGTCTCATACACCCGAGTCTCATACACCCGAGTCTCATACACCCGAGTCTCATACACCCGAGTCTCATACACCCGAGTCTCATACACCCGAGTCAGGTAGAAGAGACGAGTAGTAACAACTGTCTTTTAATGATGAAGTCCCCAATCTAGATAAAAGATCATAATTAGTTGATTAGACCCAGTTTATGCTAGCTACATTGTTTGTTTATACAAGGCAGAAACATTGTTTCCTTGCTGAAAAATAAATAGAATGCCGGTTTCAGTGAGAAGCATAGCAACATCAAGGCAACTTTATAACAAGACGACCCCGTTTTTCCAAAGCCCATTAGCCACAGAATCTACCTTTTAAAATGGTAAAATATAAACTGTTTATTCGAACGGTTATTACGGAGACCGTGGTCATTTGGCTGGAAATTAACGTCTTCCAAATTTCCATAACCGTCACAGCCCTAGTAGCTAGTTAGCTGTAAGTCTACAATCTCACCATGTTCAACCTGCAGATTAGCAACGGCCATGGAACGGCATATATGCAATGCACCCTGGCCTTAAGAGGCATAAAAATAGGAGAAATGTGGTGGAACCTCTTAACTTCTTTGGGATAGGGGGCAGTATTTTCACGGCCGGAAGAAAAGCGTGCCCAGAGTAAACTGCCAGCTACTCAGGCCCAGAAGCTAAGATATGCATATTATTAGTAGATTTGGATAGAAAACACTCTGAAGTTTCTAAAACTGATTAAATGATGTCTGTGTATAACAGAACTCATATGGCAAGCAAAAACCTGAGAAAAATCCAACCAGGAAGTGGGAAATCTGAGGTTTGTAGTTTTTCAAGTGATTGCCTATCCAATATACAGTGTAAATTTGGTCAGATTGCACTTCCTAAGGCTTCCACTAGATGTCAGTCTTTAGAACGTTGTTTCAGACTTCTATTGTGAAAGGGGAGCGAATAATACCAGCCACAGTAACTGCCTCAGCTGAAAGCCTTTAGTTGTTGATCGCGCGTGCTCCCGTGAGCACAAGCTCCGTTCCTTTTCATTTCTAAAGACAAAGGAATTGTTCGGTTGGAATATTATTGAAGATTTATGATAAAAATATCCTAAAGATTGATTATATACATCGTTTGACATGTTTCTACAAACTGTAATAGAACTTTTTTGACTTTCGTCTGGACTTAGTGCCCGCGCCTTGTGCATTTGGAATAGTGAACTAAATGCGAACAAAAAGGAAGTATTTGGACAAAGATTAACTTTATTGAACAAAACAAACATTTATTGTGGAACTGGGATTCCTGGGAGTGCATTCCGATGAAGATCAAAGGTAAGTGAATATTTATAACACTATTTCTGACTTTTGTTGACTCCACAACATGGCAGGTATCTGTATGGCTTGTTTTGGTGGCTGAGCGCTGGACTCAGATTATCGCATGGTGTGCTTTCGCCGTAAAGCTTTTTGAAATATGACACAGCAGTTGCATTAAGGAGAAGTGTATCTATAATCCTATGCATAACACTTGTATCTTTCATCAAAGTTTCTGAGTATTTGTGTAAATTGATGTGGCTCTCTGCAAAATCACCGGATAGGCAAAACATTACTGAACATAACGCTCCAATGTAGACTGAGATTTTTGGATATAAATATGAACTTTATCTAACAAAACATACATGTATTGTGTAACATGAAGTCCTATGAGTGCCATCTGATGAAGATCATCAAAAGGTTAGTGATTAATTTTCTCTCTATTTCTGCGACTCCTCTCTTTGGCTGGAAAATGGCTGTTTTTTTGTGACTAGGCACTGACTTAACATAATCGTATGGTATGCTTTCGCCATAAAGCCTTTTTGAAATCAGACACTGTGGCTGGATTACCAAGAAGTTTATCTTTAAAATGGTGTATAATACTTGTAGGATTGAGGAATTTTAATTATGAGATTTCTGTTGTTTTGAATTTGGCACACTGCAATTTCACTGGCTGTTGTCGAGGTGGGATGCTAGCGCCCACATATCCCAGAGAGGTTAAACGACATATTTCTAGAGGTAGGAATATTGCAAAAATATGATCAATGGCTCATCCGCGAGAAGACAACCTCCCGCATTATAACATTGGTCAGAATTGAAATGCATGTATGAGAGGTTTCCGTGATCTAAAAGTGGTATTCAAATTAACTTCAAATCAAATGTTTTTAGAAAGCCCTTTTTACATCAGCAGATGTCACCAAGTGCTTACACAGAAACCCAGCCTAAAACTCCAAAGAGTAAGCAATGCAGATGTAAAAGCAAGAGGTTGACCGATTATGATTTTCCACCCCGATACCGATTATTGGAGGACCAAAAAAAGCCGATACTGATTAATTGGCCGGTTTATTTATTATTAAATTATATATAATGACAATTACAACAATACTGAATGAACAATGAACACTTATTTTAACTTAATATAATACATAAAATCTATTTAGTCTCAAATAAATAATGAAACATGCTCAATTTGGTTTAAATAATGCAAGAAACACAGAGGACAATAAAGTAAAAGCGCAATATGTGCCATGTAAAAAAGCTAACGTTTAAGTTCCTTGCTCAGAACATATCCCTAAAGATTGGAAAGCTGCCGCGGTCATCCCCATCTTCAAAGGGGGTGACACTCTAGACCTAAACTGCTATAGACCTATATCCATCCTGCCCTGCCTTAAGTTAATAAACAGATCATTGACCATTTCGAATCTCACCGTACCTTCTCCTCTGTACAACCCGGTTTCCGAGCTGGTCACGGGTGCACCTCAGCCACGCTCAAGGTACTAAATGATATCATAACCGCCATCGATAAGAGACAGTACTGTGCAGCTGTATTCATCGACCTGGCCAAGGCTTCAACTCTGTCAATCACCACATTCTTATCGGCAGACTCAACAGCCTTGGTTTCTCAAATGACTGCCTCGCCTAGTTCACCAACTACTTCTCCGATAGAGTTCAGTGTGTCAAATCAGAGGGCATGTTGTCAGGACCTCTGGCAGTCTCTATGGGGGTACCACATGGTTCAATTCTCAGGCCAACTCTTTTCTCTGTATATATCAACGATGTCGCTCTTGCTGCGGGTGATTCCCTGATCCACCTCTACGCAGACGACACCATTCTGTATACATCTGGCCCTTCTTTGGACCATGTGTTAACCTCTTGGGTAGGGGGCAGTATTTTCACGGCCGGATGAAAAACGTACCCAAATTAAACGGCCTACTACTCGGGCCCAGAAACTAGAATATGCATATTATTAGTAGATTTGGATAGAAAACACTCTGACGTTTCTAAAACTGTTTGAATGATGTCTGTGAGTATAACAGAACTCATATGGCAAGCAAAAACCTGAGAAACATCCAACCAGGAAGTGGGAAATCTGATGCTTGTAGTCTTTTCAAGTCATTGCCTAACACACAGTGACTTGTGGTTCATTTTGCACTTCCTAAGGCTTCCACTAGATGTCAGCAGTCTTTAGAACCTAGTTGCAGGCTTTTGCAGTGAACAGAGAGCGAACAAGAAGGCTGGGAAGTTGGTGACTCAGAAAATGACATGAGTTTTGTGGCGGGCATTCACGTAATGAGGTAGCTGTGTTCCATTACGTTTTTCAAGACATTGGAATCATCCGGTTGGAATATTATTGAAGTTTTATGTTAAAAAGGCCCTAAAGATTGATGCGATACAATGTTTGACATGTTTCAACGAACGTTAATATAACTTTTTTTACTTTTCGTCGTGAAATTCTGGGCGCGCTTCCTACATTTGGAGTAGCTTACTGAACGCGCAAACAACAAGGAGCTATTTGGACATAAATTATGGACTTTATCCAACAACATTTATTGTGAACCTGGAAGTGCCTTCTGATGAAGATCAAAGGTAAGTGAATATTTATAATGCTATTTATGATTTTAGATGACTCCAAAATGGCGGGTATCTGTATTGCCTGGTGTATGTTTCTGAGCACCGTACTCAGATTATTGCAAAGTGTGCTTTCCCCGTGAAGCTTTTTTGAAATCTGTCACAGCGGTTGCATAAAGGAGATGGTTATCTATAATTCTTTGAATAACAGTTTAATATTTTATCAACGTTTATGATGAGTATTTTTGTAAATTGTTGTGCTGATTCACCGGCAGTTTTGGAGGCAAAATATTTTCTGAACATCACGCGCCAATGTAAAATGCTGTTTTTGGATATAAATATGAACTTTATCGAACAAAACATACATGCATTGTCTAACATTGAGTCCTAGGAGTGTCATCTGATGAAGATCGTCAAAGATTAGTGAATATTTTAGCTGAATTTCTGGTTTTTGTGACCCCTCTCCTGCTTGGAAAATGGATGTGTGTTTTTTCTTGTGTTGTCCCTCTCCTAACATAATCTAACTTTATGCTTTCGCCATAAAGCCTTTTTGAAATCGGACAATGTCGTTACATTAAGGAGAAGTGTATCTTTAAAATGGTGTAAAATAGTCGTATGTTTGAGAACTTTGAATTATGACATTTTGTTGTTTTGAATTTGGCGCTCTGATTTTTCACTGGCTGTTGAATAGCGTGAACCGTGGGTGGGACGGTAGCGTCCCACCTGCCCAAGAGAGGTTAACAAACCTCCAAACGAGCTTCAATGCCATACACCACTCCTTCCTTGGCTTCCAACTGCTCTTAAACGCTAGTAAAACCAAATGCATGCTTTTCAACCATTCGCTGCCCACACCCGCCTGCCCAACTAGCATCCCTACTCTGGACGGTTCTGACCTAGAATATGTGGACAAGTACAAATACCTAGGTGTCTGGCTAGACTGTAAACTCTCCTTCCATATTAAACATCTCCAATCCAAAATCAAATCTAGAAATCGGCTTTCTATTTCGCAACAAAGCCTCCTTCACTCACGCCGCTAAACTTACCCTAGTAAAACGGACTATCCTACCGATCCTCGACGATGTAATCTACAAAATAGCTTCCAATACTCTACTCAGCAAACTGGATGCAGTCTATCACAGTGCCATCCGTTTTGTTACCAAAGCCCCTTATACCACCCACCACTGCGACCTGTATGCTCTAGTCGGCTGGCCATCGCTACATATTCATTGCCAGACCCACTGGCTCCAGGTCATCTATAAGTCTATGCTAAGTAAAGCTCCGCCTTAGCTCACTGGTCACGATAACAACACCCACCCGTAGCACGCGCTCCAGCAGGTATATCTCACTGGTTATCCCCAAAGCAACACCTCCTTTGGCCGCCTTTCCTTTCAGTTCTCTGTTGCCAGTGACTGGAACGAATTGCAAAAAATGTAAAAAAAATAAATAATTAAAAATCGCTGAAGCTGGAGACATATTTCCCTCACTAACCTTAAACATCAGCTATCTGAGCAGCTAAGCGATCGCTGCAACTGTACATAGTCCATCTGTAAATAGCCCATCCAATCTACCTACTTCATCCCCATATTGTTTTTATTTACTTCTCTGCTCTCTTGCACACCAGTATCTCTCCTTGCACATCATCATCGGCTCATTTATCACTCCAGTGTTAATCTGCTAAATTGTAATTACTTCGCTACTATGGCCTATTTATTGCCTTACCTCCTCACGCCATTTGCACACACTGTATATAGCCTTTCTTTTTTTCTATTGTGTTATTGACTGTACACTTGTTTATTCCATGTGTAACTCTGTGTTATTGTTTGTGTCGCATTGCTTTATCTTGGCCAGGTCGCAGTTGTAAATGAGAACTTGTTCTCAACTAGCTTACCTGGTTAAATAAAGGTGAAATGAAATAAAAAATATGAAAGCCGGTGGTTCAATATTCCCAGCTAAGAAGTTTTAGGTTGTTGTTATTATAGGAATTATGACGCGTCGACTATTTCTCTCTATATCATTTATATTTCATATACCTTTGACTATTGGATGTTCTAATAGGCACTACAGTATCGCCAGTCTAAATCTCAGGAGTTGATAGGCTTGAAGTCATAAACAGTGGTTCAAGCATTGCTAAGAGCTGCTGGCAAACACAGTAAAAGTTTGAATGAATGCTTGTTAGCCTGCTGCTGCCTAACACCACTCAGTGAGACTGCGCTATCAAATCATAGACTTATTTATAATAAACACAGAAATACGAGCCTTAGGTCATTAATATGGTCAAATCCGGAAACTATAATTTCGAAAACCAAACGTTTATTCTTTCAGTGAAATACGGAACCGTTCCATATTTTATCGAACGGGTGGTAACCCTAAGTCTAAATATTGCTGTTACA
Organism: Salmo trutta; assembly: GCF_901001165.1. Lineage (NCBI taxonomy): Eukaryota > Metazoa > Chordata > Actinopteri > Salmoniformes > Salmonidae > Salmo > Salmo trutta. Next base: position 22,315,920 of record NC_042963.1, on the reverse strand, counting down.
TTGCACAACCTTCAATATTTTGGCATAATTATGTAAAATTCTGGCAAAATAGTTCGCAACGAGCCAGGCGGCCCAAACTGTTGCATATACCCTGACTCTGCGTGCAATGAATGCAAGAGAAGTGACACAATTTCCCTAGTTAATATTGCCTGCTAACATTAGTTAAAATAAATTAAGTGTGCAGGTTTAAAAAATATATACTTCTGTGTACTGATTTTAAGAAAGGTATTGACGTTTATCGTTAGGTACATTCGTGCAACGAGTGTGCTTTTCTCGCGAATGTGCTTTTGTTAAATCATCCCCCGTTTGGCGAATCAGGCAGTGATTCGATGATAATCAATGCTGTGCCTGTTAATTTATACGCAACGCATGACAAGCTAGTTAACCTAGTAATATCATCAACCATGTGTAGTTAACTAGTGATTATGTGAAGATTGATTGGTTTTTATAAGATAAGTTATTCTATAAGATGCTAGCTAGCAACTTACCTTGGCTCCTTGCTACATTCACGTAACAGGTGGTCAAGCCTGGCACGCAGTTTCCTCTCCTGGAATGCAATGTAATCGGCCATAATCGGCTTCCCAAAATGCTGATTACCGATTGTTATGAACCTTGAAAAATCGGCCCTAATTAATTGCCCATGCTGATTAATCGGTCGACCTCTAGTAGAAGCACAGTGGCTAGGAAAAACTCCCTAGAAAAGCAGTGTCATACCAGCTACATTTCTGGCCGCGTGAACGGCAAGAGCTCAGATAAACATGAAATGGCCCTGGGAATCGATAGAACATTGCTCAGAGATGCCTACAAATAATATAACATTCAAAATGGGTGCATATTTCCTTTAAGACAAACTGTTAACATGTATGATTCATTTGTGGGTATCTTCGAATATGATGTTAAAGGTCTAATGCGGCCATTTTTATCTCAATATCAAATCATTTCGGGGTGGCAATTACATACCTTACTGTGATTATTTTCAATTAAAACGGTCAAAAATAGCTTCTTAGCAATGAGCAACTTCTCAAGCAAGAATTTTGTTGTGGAGTGTTCTGAGAAGAGTGGAAAACTGAAAACTAGCTGTTATTGGTCTATTAACTAATTTACTGCCTGGTGATGTCACCAGGAAGGCCAAAACATCATCCCAAAAAAACAGGCAGAGATTTCAGGTGGTCTTCTAAAACAGCTCTTACACTAAATAGAGCATTATCATAATTTTCACATTATTACTTCAGTGTTGAAATACAATACTAGTCAAAAGTCTGGACACACCTACTCATTCAAGGGATTTTCTTTATTTTTTACACATTGTAGAATAATAGTGAAGACATAAAAAATGTGAAATAACACATGGAATCATGTAGTAACCAAAAAAAGTATTTTATATTTGAGATTCTTCAAAGTAGCCACCCTTTGCCTTGATGACAGCTTTGCACAGTCTTGGCATTCTCTCAACCAGCTTCATTAGGTAGTCACCTGGAATGCATTTAAATTAACAGGTGTGCCTTGTTAAAAGTTACATTTGTGGAATTAATTTCCTTCTTGGTGAGTTTGAGCCAGTCAGTTGTTGTGACAAGGTAGGGGTGGTATACAGAAGACAGCCCTATTTGGTCAAAGACCAAGTCCATATTATGGCAAGAACAGCTCAAATAAGCATAGAGAAACGACAGTCCATCATTACTTGACGACATGAAGGTCAGTCAATCCGGAACATTTCAAGAAATTTGAAAGTTTCTTCAAGCCTAGTTGTAAAAACCATCAAGCGCTATGATGAAACTGGCTCTCATCAGGACCGCAGAGTGAAGGAAAAGCAGCCAACAAGTGCTCAAAATGTGGGAACTCCTTCCAAGATTGTTGGAAAAGCATTCCAGGTGAAGCTGGTTGAGAGAATGTCAAGAGTGAGCAAGCTGCCATCAAGGCAAAGGGTGTCTACTTCGAAGAATCTCAAATATAAAATATATTTTGATTTGTTTAAAACTTTTTGGGTTACTACATGATTCCATATGCGTTACTTCATAGTTTTGATGCGTTCACTATTTACAATGTAGAAAATAGTAAAAATAAAGAAAAACCCTGGCATGAGTAGGTGTGTTCAAACTTTTGACTGGTACTGTATATATAAAAGACAGGAAATCTTGTTTTTGACAGCATTGGGCCTTTAAAATAAACAAATGAGTAAAAGGACCAACTAGTTAAGCATTTTCATTTTCATTTTTAAATCTCCTGTCTGCGCTCATATAGGGCAACCTGGGATATCCTTGTGTTGTGTCAGCAGGGTGTCTTGAAATACCTGCTTCTCGCTAAGCGCTGTGATCTTAGCCTGAAGTTCATGGAGCTGCTTCTTCAGATCAGCATTCTGCAAAGGAAGGCAAAGCTCTTTTCAGGGCACTTTCATCCCAAACTCAAGCAATTCACATCCAGGTTAACATGAAAAGGCAGTTTGGTTCATTTAAACCTGACCAACAATTTCCAACTGAATTTTAACACGTTTGTCGCATTCGCCACACTAATGCTTCACATGCACTTACATCTCCAAATGAATTGTATCTTATCAGTAAGAAATGTATTGGGCATCAGGTAGCCTAGCGGTTAAGAGCGTCGGGCCAGTAACCGAAAGGTCGCCGGATCAAATCCCCGACTCGACTAGGTTAAAAATCTGTCCATGTCCCCTTGAGCAAGGCACAGCCTTAATTGCCCCTGTATGTCGCTCTGAATAAGAGCGTCTGCTAAATGACTGAAACGTAAATGTATTCTATCAAACTATCCTGGTGTCAATAAGCAATTTGTTGGCAACATTTCCATGTCTACTAATTGCAAAAACAATTATTAATGATAAATGTCTTTACCTGTGGGTCCTGTTTCATTTGGGCGACCAGTTTCTGTAGAAGAAAGGATACAAAATGTCAGTAGAATAAGAAATGCATTTAGGGACCTTCCACAAGACTGAAAAAACAGCTGATGAAACTCAGGACCACCCGATGGGTTTCTGTCCCACTGGTTTCTCTGAACCACTTCATCCGAGCAGGAATAAATCCGAAAAATAGCGTCAGGAGCAACAAACCCACGAGGCCTGTGGACAGTGACACCTACAGGCACTGCATTGAACCCAGTGCACCTTCATCATGAAGTGCTTCGAGAGACTAGTCAAAGACCACATCACCTCCTCCCTTCCCGACACACTCAACCCTCTCCAATTCACCTACAGCCCTGACAGATCCACAATCGCCATTGCACTGCACACTGCCCTCACCCACCTGGACAAAAGGAATGCATATGTGAGGATGCTGTTCATTGACTACAGCTCAGCCTTCAACACGATAGTGCCCTCTAAGCTCAACGGCCCTGGGAATGACTCCTCCATATGGACTTCCTGACGGGCTGTCCCCAGGTGGTGAAGGTAGGCAACATTAACTCCTCCACACTGATCTTCAACCTGGGGTCCCCACAAGGGTGCGTCCTCAGTCCCCTCCTATACTGCCTGTATACTCACACTGTGTGGCCTCACACAGTTCCAACGCCATCATCAAGTTCGCTAATGACACGACAGTAGTAGGTCTGATTACCAAAAACTTTGAGACGGCCTAAAGAGAGGATGTATGTACTCTGACTCCGTGGAGCCAGGTAAACTACCTCTCCCTCAACATCACTAAAACAAAGGAGCGGCTCGTGGACTTCAGGAGGAACCAGGCTGGGCACGCCCCCATCTTCATCAACTGGGCCGCTCTGGAGACGGTCAAAAAGATCCAAGTTTCTCTCAGAGGAGCTGAAATGGTCAAACCACACAGATACCGTGGTGAAGGCATGACAGTGACTCTTCAACCTCAGGAGGCTGAAGAAATTCAGCCTGTCCCGAGGGCACTCAGTGTTCTACAGGAGCACCATCGAGAGAACACTGTTACGGAAACTGCACCCATCCCCCTATGGACCTTCTTACACACCAACACCCCCCAACAGACATCTACCCTGTCCCCATCCCCCTATGGACATGTATCATTGTTACAGTCGCAAAAGTGTATATTATTATTATAACTTTTATTATTGTTTCATTCATTTCTCTTTTTGACCTGAACTGTTGGTTGGAGCTCAGAGTTTAAGAACTTCACTGTACCCTGTAATTACATATGCGACCGTGAGCATGTGACTAATACATTCATCTAATCCGGTCCCATACCTAATTGTGACAGTGGCCATCATTCCAGTTTGAACAGGCATAACACTGAATAGCATAAAGTATAAATATGATTATTATAATTTGAATATCAGATTAGGAGATTACTTTATAAATAGTGAAATGTGTGACTTCTTACATAGGAATTACTTACCCATACACTTTACATCCCATTTTATAAAGAAACTGCAGAGATATTAAAATTGCCTACTCATCCTGCAGAGAACAATTAACACAAACAAAAAATAAATACAAAAAAAACAGCGTGGATAAGGGTTGTAATGAAAAATTACATAGAAAACGAACCCCACATGCCAAGGTCACCCCAGACCTTCATAAACTGGGTGCTAAACTCTGGTTCCTATCGCTATGAGGTGATTGGGGACATTACTAAGCAGGGGACCTTACTTAGCTGGCCTATCAAAGCGCTGATGCCAGGTCTACTCTACGTGGCTGACCACTCATCTGGGAGATGCCTGTTCAATGTGCTGAGTGTGGTTATGGGACTTTAGGGACTGAGCTCACTATAAGATGCTGGCCTGACCTGCTAGTTGCTCAACAGCAAGGAGGCTGAAGACCTGGGTTGCGTCCCAAATGGCACACTATCACCTATCTATGGGCCCTGGTTAAAAGCAGTAAATAGGGTGTCAATTGGGACGCATCCCTTATCATAGCACATACAGAGGAGAGAACCTCCATTACACTCATGCTTACTCACTAAAGAACATGGAATACAAATGGATGCCTGAAGTTGAAACATAGGGGCAAATCCTAACTTCCACTTGAGTCAAATTTGAACCTAGTCATGCTTTGATATCAAATGGGAGACAAAGTGAACATTCCGTTTAAGTGGAAGTTTGGAAATCGCCCCATAATGCAATGGTCTTCAGTGGATCTTATCAATAGCACTCTTCATAATAGAGGTGACCACATAATAGTGGTAACCCTCAACATTTGAGTATTTTAATAATTTGCAGGCCTAACAAAGAGCCTGAACACAGAGCAGATGAACAACAAATAAATGTAAAAACTACGGAACACCTAGGGATGTTTTCCTCCTACCTGATGGACTTGAATTTCCACTTTCAGGGCCTCCTGTAATGTTTGTAGTTCCATCATTGAGCCAGTCAGTGTGTCAATCAGTCCGGGGAAACGTTCAGCCTGTGTACAGAGACAGAGGGGGAATGGCGAACACATTAAAATAAATCCCCTTTAACTTCTTATGGATGGGTGGCAGTATTGAATAGCTTGGATGAAGAAGGTGCCCAGAGTAAACTGCCTGCTACTCAGTCCCAGAAGCTAAGATATACATATTATTAGTAGATTTGGATTGAAAACACTCTGAAGTTTCTAAAACTGTTTGAATGATGTCTGTGAGTATAACAGAACTCATATGGCAGGCAAAATCCAACCAGGAAGTGTGGAAATCTGAGGTTGTAGTTTGTCAAGTGATTGCCTATCCAGTATACAGTGTCTGTGGGGTCATTTTGCACTTCCTAAGGCTTCCACTAGATGTCAACAGTCTTTAGACCGTTGTTTCATGCTTCTACTGTGAATGGGGAGAGAATAAGAGCCGATGGAAAACGATGACTGAGAAAATGACATGAGCTCAATCGCGCGCACTCCCGTGAGAGTTAGGTGTGTTCCTTTTCATTTCTGAAGACAAAGGCATCGTCCGATTGGAATATTATGGAAGATTTATCATAAAAACATCCTAAAGATTGATTCTATACATCGTTTGACATGTTTCTACGAACTGTAATATAACTTTGACTTTTCGTCTGAATTTACTGCACGAGCACAGTGCATTTGGATTACTCTACGGAACGCGCGAACAAAAAGGAGGTATTTGGACATAAAGGATGGACTTTATCGAACAAAACAAACATTTATTGTGGAGCTGGGATTCCTGGGAGTGCATTCCGATGAAGATCATCAAAGGTAAGTGAATATTTATAAATGGTATTTGTGACTTCTGTTGACAACAAAATGGCAGGTATCTGTATGGATTGTTTTGATGTCTGAGCCCTGTACTCAGATTATTGCAAAGTTTGCTTTCGCTGTAAAGCTTTTTTGAAATCTCACAGCAGTTGCATTAAGGAGAAGTGTATCTTTAATTCTGTGCATAACACTTGTATATTTTATCAAAGTTTATAAGTATTTCTGTAAATTGATGTGGCTCTCTGCAAAGTCACCGGAGGGTTTTGGAGGCAAAACATTACTGAACATAACGCTCCAATGTAAACTGAGATTTTTGGATATAAATATGAACTTTCTCGAACAAAACATACATGTATTGTGTAACATGAAGTCCTATGAGTGCCATCTGATGAAGATCAAAGGTTTGTGATTCATTTTCTCTCTATTTCTGCTTTTTGTGACTCCTCTCTTTGGCTGGAAAATGGCTGTATGTTTTTTTTGTGACTAGGTGCTGACCTAACAATCTTTTGGTGTGCTTTCGCTATAAAGCCTTTTTGAAATCGGACACTGTGGCTGGATTAATGAGAATCTTATCTTTAAAATGGTGTATAATACTTGTATGTTTGAGGAATTTTAATTATGAGATTTTTGCTGTTTTGAATTTGGTGCTCTGCACTTTCACTGGCTGTTGTCATATGGATCCAGTTAATGGGATTTCAGCCGTAAGACGTTAATTCTCACAAATATTACATTTTGTTATATGGCGAATAGCTGTAAGAGTCGAATCAGTGGTTTCAAGCTTGCAGTAATAGCAACCAGAAATTATTAAACATTTCCAATCAGGGTCCAACGGTAACTTATTTTCTCTCACTGGCCCAGTCACGGCCAGTTGTCCAAAAATCTACTGACCTGGACATGGTGTAGTTTTTAAAAGGCATTGGGCCTAGTAAGTATTTTTTTTAAACCTCCCGCTTTGGGCTGGATGTGTCAATGTGTACTTTATACATGTATAATCTATGAGAAGAATTACTGTCCTACATCAATTAGCCACAAAATACCTAGTTTGCTTCCAGTAAACAGTCGCATTCAATTTCCGCCATGTAGCCAGGCCCCTAGCGATTAAAGTTCCTGCCATTTGAATGACAGCTAGCAAGATGCACACAGTGGAGTGAGAGGAAGCAATGATGTAATAATGCACATATCTGCACGTACAGTATGTGACGTAGTACGCAATTTTCTGGGATCCCTTTTGGTTTGTGAGCACTACTTTCACCACTACTGGCTAAAAAGTATACAAAAAGGTACCAGAGAATCTTTAACAGACTACATTTGGTTACTATGACGTGTATAAAAAAAACTAATATAATTTCAAAATTTAAGTCATTACTCTATTCTTTAGAATAGTATGTCATTTACAGATATTCTTTTACATCTCAAAAAAGGACACAACCCCTTTAAGACAAATGTGTTGAAAAGAGATATCGACCTGGCTAGAGTAAGCTAGCCAAGACAAATGATGTGTCTTTTTGTAGTTCTCTCTTTGCAGACCATCAACAGTAGCAAACATATTGCAAAGCATGTTCACTATTGAAGTTTTACTTTTGGAAATCACTTTCCCTAGCTAAAATAAATCAGCTCAGCGAGTAGATTGATGGGCACTTATTTTTGCTCTGGACAACTCACATGTGCTGTGTGAAGGCATCAACTTATATACTGCTCGAGAAGTTGTGACTCGCAGGAGTGTGGTGGTGCTTGAATGAATGCCCAATCATATTGCTCAAATATAAATGGCATGACTTTTCAGCGTGTAGTCTTCAATGGTAGACTATGACAGAGCAGGTAAATGTTGAACTGGAAAGCAAAAATGCACTGAGAAGTTGACCGGGCCAGTGACTGCTGAGATCCACTGGCCCAACATGTTTATACTGGCCACGGGCCAGCGTTAATGTCGGACCCTGTTTCCAATGCGGTCACACAATCCATGATGGCAACCATTTTGTTGGCAATATGTGGAGAGTTCAAACAATTACACTGTCCCCATTGGACTCTGAACATAATACTCAGTAGGTGGTAATAACGACTTGGTTTTATACTTAACCGTCTACATCATAGAGAATCATGTCCATTGAGTACAGTGCATTACATAAGTCCAGAAGGGAATACATCCTGGTAACAAAGCAAGGTTATGAGTCAAACGGCCTCAAACAACAGCTATTCACTTTTTGTCTGTCTTTTAGGATATTCATCACCATAGCCTTGGACGTACAAAAAAACAGAAGAATGTAACCTTGTGAATGTTAAAAATGGTGAGGTAATGAGCTAATTAACTCCATCTCTTACCTTCACACCGTCTCCAGGTTGAATACCATCCAATTGAAGCATTAAAGAGCCGCTGTACACAAAACAGAAAACGACAAAGTTACTGACTTTTTACAATTCACGTATCAGTAACAAAACATAATGGGTTGTCTATTAGGGTACACGGTTTCCAACAGAAAACAAGCCCATCTTTTTGGATAAGTCCAAGAAATTCTTCCCGTTGGCCATTTTTCAAAGAGGGTAGCCTATGATGTAACGTTATTATTATAACCAGGGGTTTCATTAGCTTTTAAAAACCTGTTTTAAACCATTTAACCTTCATTTACTTCAATGGAGTGATAAGGGTAGTAAGTGCATTTGCTTACAATGAATAAAGTTTTTTGTTTGTTGCAAAAACGATAAATAGAAACTAGCCAGCTACATATAATGTTTTGCTTGAAGTTAATCTATCATTTTAACCTGCTACCTGAGAAAAACTACAGTCGTGGCCAAAAGTTGAGAATGACACAAATATTAATTTTCAAAGTTTGCTGCTAAGTGTCTTTAGATATTTTTGTCAGATGTTACTATGTAATACTGAAGTATAATTACAAGCATTTCATAAGTGTCAAAGGCTTCTTTTGACAATTACATGAAGTTGATGCAAAGGGTCAATATTTGCAGTGTTGACCTCTCTTTTTCAAGACCTCTGCAATCCGCCCTGACATGCTGTCAATTAACTTCTGGGCCACATCCTGACTGATGGCAGCCCATTTTTGCATATTCAATGCTTAGAGTTTGTCAGAATTTGTGGGTTTTTGTTTGTCCACCCGCCTCTTGAGGATTGACCACAAGTTCTCAATGGGATTAAGGTCTGGGGAGTTTCCTGGCCATGGACCCAAAATATCGATGTTTTGTTCCCCGAGCCACTTAGTTATCACTTTTGCTTCATGGCAAGGTGCTCCATCATGCTGGAAAAGGCATTGTTCATCACCAAACTGTTCCTGGATGGTTGTGGGAAGTTCCAACCCCACACATGAATGGTCTCAGGATGCTTTACTGTTGGCATGACACAGGACTGATGGTAGCGCTCACCTTGTCTTCCCCGGACAAGCTTTTTTTCCAGATGCCCCAAACAATCAGAAAGGGGATTCATCAGAGAAAATGACTTTGCCCCAGTCCTCAGCAGTCAAATCCCTGTACCTTTTGCAGAATATCAGTCTGTCCCTGATGATTTTCCTGGAGAGAAGTGACTTCCTGCCCTTCTTGACACCAGGCCATCCTCCAAAAGTCTTCACCTCACTGTGTGTGCAGATGCACTCACACCTGCCTGCTGCCATTCCTGAGCAAGCTCTGTACTGGTGGTGCTCCGATCCCACACCTGAATCAACTTTAGAAGACGGTCCTGGCGCTTGCTGGACTTTCTTGGGCGCCCTGAAGCCTTCTTCACAACATCTGATCCGCTCTCCTTGAAGTTCTTGATGATCCGATAAATGGTTGATTTAGGTGCAATCTTACTGGCAGCAATACCCTTGCCTGTGAAGCCCTTTTTGTGCAAAGCAATGATGACGGCACGTGTTTCCTTGCAGGTAACCATGGTTGACAGCAGGTCGGGAGTGGCCTACATTACGAGCAAAATAATCCTAACAAAATAAAATAAAAACCTTAGTGCAACAGTTTTAGTAAGTAATACTTAAGTCATGCACAATTATCAGTTTCTATTTAGGTTTATGTCGCCCATTCATTGTCAGAGACACAGTAGGACCCAAATGCACAATCAGTGCTCTAACTTCCCCTTGCGCTGGTCTCGAGCAATGAAGTGGTGACACAGGGTAGCATACTAAGCCACAAATTACCTCTAAATCCCTTGCGATAAGCTCGCAACTTTTAAAGGAGGAACCACAGTAGGCTACTGATTTTGCTGTTCATTACTCATCTTGTTGGCTGAGGAAAAAGGTAAACGTGGACACTTAATCTAACAAGCTCAAAGTGCACATCAGAATTCGGTAAGAAGAACCGCACATCATTGCATCCTCAACTTAGATGTTTTGTTAATTAACATTACCATATTTTAAAATGTGATCTGTCAATTTGAGCACCGTGGGTGGACGCCATAACGAGATTATGCACTTTATGCATATGGATGGGGTAAAGTTCTCAAATGTCCGGTAAATTAAAATGTTGCCTGTCAAATTTAATTCAATTAACTTTAGGGGAAGCTTAGCTTATGTCTGTAACGCACTTGTGATGAAGTTTTCAAAACAAAATGGCCACTGGATTAATGAAAACAACAAATATTCTGCAAGGTAGGCATAGGCTACTGTGGAGTTACCTTTTAATTGCATTTCCATCTACCCGAAGACAGTTAGGCCAACGGCTACACAAATTGATAGACATATAGGCCACACAACACACACACATGCTGTTTCCTCTTTAGAAAGTTGGTTTAAATAAATAATGACAATAAAAAAGTCAAACTTGTGAACCAAAAACTAATGTGACCAGGCGCATTATTGTCACTGGCACCTTTGCGACCAATTCAAAATGTGTGTCGCACTGCCAAGTCAAACGGTCGCAAATGTGACTGTTTTGGTCGCTGTATCGAACCCTGGGAGAGTAGCTGCAAAACAGACAAAACCTTGGTCACATAGCCAGATATATATCTCGGGTCCGCTCAATGTACGTGCGTAAAGCTTGTTCTGGACACAAGGAGGCGGTGAAAAAGGAAACAGCTCAAAAGCTAAAGACCTGTAGGACATAATGACTCAACGTCACCTTCAAGTCAACCGGTGTGAACTGAGCACAGGAAGGGTGTATGGTCCACAACACGTTTAGCCAAGGCCAAAGCCACGAGCAAGGAGGTTTTGTAGGAGAGGATCTTCAGATCAACAGACTCCAGTGGTTCAAAAGGGGGCCTTACAAAGAGCACCCAAAACCAAAGCTAAATCCCAAAAAGGCACAACAGGTTTAGAAACTGGTCTGAGATGGCGCACACCTTTTATAGGCCTAGCGTGACGCCATCAATTCCCACATGACACACTGAAATAGCAACCATGTACACTTATCATAGAATTTTCCCCCAGAACACTCTTAAAAAGGAATCATTCCTTTATTTTGGCACCAAAGCGCCAACGCCTGCCACTTATACAGCCCTCCCATACGGACGAATAGTTGTGATCACGTTGAGAGGTAAACCATCCACAAGATTGGAACGCTCAGTGGACAAGCCCACAGACCCCAAATCTCTAGCCAACAATGGTAAACCTGCCCGTGCGCCCGGGATAACAGATCTCCACGCAGCTGGAGTTGCCACAGGACCTCGCCCAATAGGCGGAAGACCTACACGAACCAAGGTTGCTTGGGCCAACAGCGGGCCACAAAAATCCACGACAAGCCCACCAGTCACTCTCCCCAACGTGGGGTTAATCAGCTTCATGGGGGGAAATGGGCTCCCGAGTTGCACAGCGGTCTAAGGCACTGCATCTCAGTGCTATAGGCGTCACTACAGACACCCTGGTTCGATTCCAGGCTGTATCACAACTGGCCGTGATTGGGAGACCCATAGGGCGGCACACAGTTGGCCCAGCGTCATCCGGGTTTGGTTGGTGTATGCAGTCATTGTAAATAACAACTTGTTCTTACCCGACTTACCTTGTTACATTTAACTTTTTTTTTACCCTGTTGTGGTATAGGCGGCAGTATTTTCACGGACGGATTAAAAAACGTACCCGATTTAATCTGGTTACTACTCCTGCCCAGAAACTAGAATATGCATATAGTTAGTAGATTTGGATAGAAAACACTCTAAAGTTTCTAAAACTGTTTGAATGGTGTCTGTGAGTATAACAGAACTCATATGGCAGGCCAAAACCTGAGAAGATTCCATACAGGAAGTGCCCTGTCTGACAATTTGTTGTCCTTCTGTTGCATCTCTATCAAAAATACAGCATCTGTGCTGTAACGTGACATTTTCTAAGGCTTCCATTGGCTCTCTAATGCCGCCAGAAAGTGGAATGGGGTGTCTGCTGTCTCTGGGAAAAGAACAGCAGCAGAATTTGTAAGTGGGGAAAGTGAGACTGAGGTGTGCGTTCACGAGACTACTCCATTTTTTTCTTTCAGCCTTTGAATGAATACAACATTGCCCGGTTGGAATATTATCGCTATTTTAGGAGAAAAATCGCATAAAAATTGATTTTAAACAGCGTTTGACATGCTTCTAAGTACGGTAATGGAATATTTGGATTTTTTTTGTCACGAAATGCGCTCGCGCATCACCCTTCGGATAGTGACCTGAACGCACAAACAAAACGGAGTCATTTGAATATAACTATGGATTATTTGGAACCAAAACAACAGTTGTTGTTGAAGTAGAAGTCCTGGGAGTGCATTCTGATGAAGAACAGCAAAGGTAATCCAATTTTTCTAATAGTAATTCTGAGTTTAGGTTGTCCCAAACTTAGTGGGTGTCAAATTAGCTAGCCGAGATGGCTGAGCTATGTACTCAGTATATTGCAAATGTGCTTTCGCCGAAAAGCTATTTTAAAATCGGACATAGCGATTGCATAAAGGAGTTCTGTATCTATAATTCTTAAAATAATTGTTATGTATTTTGTGAACGTTTATCATGAGTAATTTAGTAAATTCACCGGAAGTTTTCGGTGGGTATGCTAGTTCTGAACATCACATGCTAATGTTAACAGCTGGTTTTTGATATAAATATGAACTTGATTGAACAAAACATGCATGTATTGTATAACATAATGTCCTAGGAGTGTCATCTGATGAAGATCATCAAAAGGTTAGTGCTGCATTTAGCTGTGTTTTGGGTATTTGTGATGCATGCTAGTTGCTTGGAAATGGCTGTGTTTTTTTGTGTCTATGTACTCTCCTAACATAATCTAATGTTTTGCTTTCGCTGTAAAGCCTTTTGGAAATCGGACAACGTGGTTCGAGTCAGGAGAAGTGTATCTATAAAATGGTGTAAAATAGTCCTATGTTTGAGAACTTTGAATTATGACATTTTGTGGTTTTAAATTTGGCGCTCTGATTTGTCACTGGCTGTTGAAAAGTGTGGGACGATTTCGTCCCACCTCCCCTAGAGAGGTTAAAGCATGAAGGAGGGTCCGACAGGCACAGACACTGGTGAAAACGCACTGCGTGACCAGCCGAAATTTGGCTAACCAGAGCACCCTCTGTGGGGATAGAAAAGCGTGACATGCGAGTGAGTCTAGCTCGAGACCCAGAAGAGGAAAGCACTGAGATGGAGTGAGAGCTCTTTTTCTGGTTTCTTAGTCAACTTCGAGACAATACAGGACAGAAGCATGGATGTGTGTAACACTGCTTGTTCCCTATACTCTGCTGCCACCAAACAATCCCCTGTAATAGCCGGCGGCTATTTTGAATTTGTACACTGAGGTGCCTGTTGGGGGGGTACGTAAAGCACCAGACAAAAGTTGACACACCTACTCATTCAAGAGTTTCTATTTTTACAATTTTCTACATTGTAGAATAATAGTGAAGACATTAAAATATGAAATAACATATGGAATCATGTACCGTAATTTCCGGACTAATAAGCGCACCTGAATATAAGCCGCACCCACTGAATTAAAAAAAATATATATATTTTGAACATAAATAAGCCGCACATGTCTATAAGCCGCAGGTGCCTACCGGTACATTGAAACAAATGAACTTTACACAGGCTTTAACGAAACACGGCTTGTAACAACAACAACAAAAAATTAGGAGTAAGCTTTAGATGTCTTTTTGCACTGAGTCAATTCCTCACGCTGCCGTTTCCAACGTCTTATCATCGACTCATTAAGACCAAGCTCCCGTGCAGCAGCTCTATTTCCTTTTCCAACAGCCAGATCAATCGCCTTCAACTTGAAAGCTGCATCATATGTATTTCTCCGTGTCTTTGCCATGATGAGGGTGACAAAATGACTACCGTAATCAGAATGATGGGAAGTTTGAGAGCGCTCGATTTAATCTAAACAGTAAACAAAAAGTTGTTTGACCTTAACCCGTTCGGCAATTTCATTGTTCTAATGAAAGCTTCATGCCGCCAAAAAAACTGAGCACGTCACAGAATGTGTTTTTTTTTTTAGAAAGAAAAATTGAAAGCGGGAAAAATCCATATATTAGCCGCGTCATTGTTTAAGCCGCGAGGTTCAAAGCCTGGGAAAAAAGTTGCGGCTTATAGTCCGGAATTTACGGTAGTAACCAAAAAAAGTGTTAAACAAAATATATTTTATATTTGAGATCCTTCAAAGTAGCCACCCTTTGCCTTGATGACAGCTTTGCACACTCTTGGCATTCTCTCAACCAGCTTCATAAGGTAGTCACCTGGAAAGCATTTAAATTAACAGGTGAGCCTTGTTAAAGGTTAATTTGTGGAATTTATTTCCTTCTTAATGTGTTTGAGCCAATCAGTTGTGTTGTGACAAGTTAGGGGTGGTATACAGAAGATAGCCCTATTTGGTCAAAGACCAAGTCCATATTATGGCAAGAACAGCTCAAATAAGCAACGAGAAAAGACGGTCCATCATTAATGTGGACAATTTCAAGAACTTTGAATGATTCTTCAACTGCAATTGTAAAAACCATCAAGCGCTATGATGAAACTGGCTCTCATGAGGACTGCCACAGGAAAGGAAGACCCAGAGTTACCTATGCTGCAGAGGATAAGTTCATTAGAGTTACCAGCCTCAGAAATTGCAGGCCAAATAAATGCTTCAGTGTTCAAATGACAGACACATCAACTGTTCAGAGGAGACTGCGTGAATCAGGCCTTCATTGTCGAATTGCTGCAAAGAAACCTCTACTTACGGACACCAATAAGAAGACACTTGCTTGGGCCAAGATACATGAGCAATGGACATTAGACTGATGGAAATCTGTCCTTTGGGCTGATGAGTCCAAATTTGAGAGTTTTGGTTCCAACTGCCGTGTCTTTCTGAGACGCAGAGTAGGTGAACGGATGATCGCCGCATGTGTGGTTCCCACCATGAAGAATGGAAGAGGTGGTGCGATGGTGCTTTGCTGGTGACATTGTCTGTGATTTATTTAGAATACTTAACCAGAAAGGCTACCACAGCATTCTGTAACAATACACAATCCAATCTGGTTTGGGCTTAGTGGGACTATCATTTGTTTTTCAACAGGACAATGACCCAACACACCTCCAGACTCTGTAAGGGCTATTTGACCAAGAAGGAGAGTGATGGAGTGCTGCACCAGATGACCTGGCCTCCACAATCACCTGACCTCAACCTAATTGAGATGGTTTGGGATGAATTGGACCAAACAGTGAAGGAAAAGCAGCCAACAAGTGCTCAGCATATGTGGGAACTCCTTCAAGACTGTTGGACAAGCATTCCAGGTGAAGCTAGTTGAGAGAACGCCAAGAGTGTGCAAAGCTGTCATCAAGGCAAATATATTTTGATTTGTTAAACACTTTTTT
Organism: Salmo trutta; assembly: GCF_901001165.1. Classification (NCBI taxonomy): domain Eukaryota; kingdom Metazoa; phylum Chordata; class Actinopteri; order Salmoniformes; family Salmonidae; genus Salmo; species Salmo trutta. The sequence goes on along the minus strand of NC_042963.1, from coordinate 22,300,069 downwards.
GGTTACTACATGATTCCATTTGTGTCATTTCATAGTTTTGATGTCTTCACTATTAGTTTTACAATGTATAAAATACAAAAAAAGAAAAGAAAAACCCTTGAATGAGTAGGTGTCTCCAAACTTTTGACTGGTACTGTAGGTCTAGAATGGGACGCAAAGTCCCGTCCCTTTTCGGAACCAGGAAATACCAGCTGTACCAGCCGTCCTGGAACTCCGACATAGGAACCAATCGGATTGCCTGCTTCTGGAGAAGGGAGGATATTTCCTCCCTCAAAACGGGCGCTGATGCCTCGGGAACAGTTGACGTGAAAACGCAGCAGAAGGGCGGGGAAAGCAAAACAAATTGTATCCCGTACCCCGACGTCACTGCTCACATGCGCTTCATTGGTCAGAGCAGACAGTGAACCTCCCGTGAAGTGCCATCTGAGGAGCAAGACGCCACATTGTGGACTGGGAGAGAGTGGTTATGTTTCCATGTCCACCCCTCTTGACAACCGTGTGTCTGGATGTGGAGAAGGGACACAACACTTGACAACCATGAACACTGTGGAACTTGGAGCTGAAACTGTTCATGAGCCAAGGTTTGCCTAAAGCCCGGCCTACTCTGGGTACAAGGGCTCTGGCGATCAGTGACGTACCCCGATTGGCAGTGCCACTTGTGGGTACTGTTGTCACAACAAACCTCACTCACTTTAGGTTATAAGATGTGTTCTGGTAACTGTCTGGCACCCAGGGCTGGACTGCACAAAAATAGACTTCATCATGGAGGTTACCCTACCGACCAGTCATAGATACAGGCAACAAAGCGCCTTGTAACCTAGCTAGGAAAGGGGCAGACAGCTCTTAAAAACAGACTCCTTCTGTGGTAACAGACAGGGGGTGATTTGTTATTGAATGTAATTACCAGGAATGAAAAGCATTTCGGGGTGAGCTGTGGGATAATAGCATGGTCAGGTCAAGACCCTAGTAAGGACGACAAACACGCAGATGAACTTCCCTGAGATGGTTTCTGACAGTTTGTGCAGAAGTTCTTTGTTTGTGAAAACCCAGTTTCATCAGCTGTCCGGGTGGCTGGTCTCATATAATCCCGAAGGTGAAGAAGTCGGATGTGGAGGTCCTGGGTTGGAGTGGTTACACGTGGTCTGCAGTTGTGAGGGCGGTTGGAAGTAGAGGTCAAACGATTAATCAGAATGGCCGATTAATTAGGGACGATTTCAAGTTTTCATAACAAATCGGTAAAAATCGGCCATTTGGCATTTTTGGACACCGATTGTGGCCGATTACATTGCACTCCACGAGGAGCCATCGTGGCAGGCTGACTACCTGTTATGCGAGTGCAGCAAGAAGCCATGGTAAGTTGCTAGCTAGCATTAAACTTATCTTATAAAAAACTATCAATCTTAACATAATCACTAGTTAACTACACATGGTTGATGATATTACTAGTTTATCTAGCTTGTCCTGCACATACCCCAACCAGAAGCCATGGATTACATGCATGAGCTAAAGGGTAGATCTGCCGCTTTCAAGGTGCGGGACTCTAACCCGGAAGCTTACAAGAAATCCTGCTATGCCCTGGGACGAACCATCAAACAGGCAAAGCGTCAATACAGGGCTAAGATTGAATCATACTACACCGGCTCCGACGCTCGTCTTATGTGGCAGGGCTTGCAAACTATTACATACTACAAAGGGAAGCACAGCCGTGAGCTGCCCAGTGACACGAGCCTACCAGATGAGCTAAATCACGTCGATGCTCGCTTCGAGGCAAGCAACACTGAAGCATGCATGCGGCATCAGCAGTTCCGGACGACTGTGTGATCACGCTCTCCATAACCGACCTGAATAAGACCTTTAAACAGGTCAACATACACAAGTCTGCGGAGCCAGACGGATTACCAGGATGTGTGCTCTGGGCATGTGCTGACCAACTGGCAGGTGTCTTCACTGACATTTTCAACATGTCCCTGATTGAGTCTGTAATACCAACATGTGCCCAAGAACACAAAGGCAACCTGGCCAGGTGGTGCCAGAATAACAACCTATCCCTCAACGTAACCAAGACTAAGGAGATGATTGTGGACTACAGGAAAAACAGGACCGAGCATGCCCCAATTCTCATCGACGGGGCTGTAGTGGAACAGGTTGAGAGCTTCAAGTTCCTTGGTGTCCACATCACCAACAAACTAGAATGGTCCAAACACACCAAGACAGTTGTGAAGAGGGCACGACAAAGCCTATTCCCCCACAGGAAACTAAAAAGATTTGGCATGGGTCCTGAGATCCTCAAAAGGTTCTACCGCTTCAACATCGAGAGCATCCTGACTGGTTGCATCACTGCCTGTTACAGCAATTGCTCGGCCTCTGAACGCTAGGCACTACAGAGGGTAGTGTATATGGCTCAGTACATCACTGGGGCTAAGCTGCATGCCATCCAGGACCTCTACACCAGGCGGTGTCAGAGGAAGGCAGTAAAAATTGTCAAAGACCCCAGCCATAGACTTCTCTCTACTACCGCATTGCAAGCAGTAACAGAGTGCCAAGTCTAGGACAAAAAGGCTTCTCAACAGTTTTTACCCCCAAGCCATAAGACTCCTGAACAGGTAATTAAATAGCTACCCGGACTATTTGCATTGTGTGCCCCCCCACCCCTCTTTTTACGCTACTGCTACTCTGTTTATCATATATGCATAGTCACTTTAACCTCTATGGGACCGGCGGGACGAATTCGTCCCACCTACGTAACAGCCAGTGCAATCCTGTGGCACGATTTTTAAAACGTTTGAAATGCTATTACTTCAATTTCTCAAACATATGACTATTTTACAGCTATTTAAAGACAAGACTCTCGTTAATCTAACCACACTGTCCGATTTCAAAAAGGCTTTACAACGAAAGCAAAACATTAGATTATGTCAGCAGAGTACCCAGCCAGAAATAATCAGACACCCATTTTTCAAGCTAGCATATAATGTCACAAAAACCTAAACCACAGCTAAATGCAGCACTAACCTTTTATGATCTTCATCAGATGACACACCTAGGACATTATGTTATACAATACATGCATGTCTGTTCAATCAAGTTCATATTTATATCAAAAACCAGTTTTTTACATTAGCATGTGACGTTCAGAAAAAGCATACCCCCCGCAAACTTCCGGGGAATTTACTAACAATTTGCTAAATTACTCACGATAAACGTTCACAAAAAGCATAACAATTATTTTAAGAATTATAGATACATTACTCCTCTATGCACTCGATATGTCCGATTTTAAAATAGCTTTTCGGATGAAGCACATTTTGCAATATTCTAAGTACATAGCCCAGCCATCACAGGCTAGCTATTTAGACACCCAACCAGTTTAGCCTTCACCAAAATCACATTTCCTATAAGAAAAATGGTCTTACCTTTCCTGTTCTTCATCAGAATGCACTCCCAGGACTTCTACTTCAATAACAAATGTAGGTTTGGTCCCAAATAATCCATAGTTATGTTCCATCAGCGACGTTTTGTTCGTGCGTTCTAGACACTATCAGAATGCTAAATCACGGTCGTGCGCATGGCGCAGAATGTGACAAAAAAATAATAAATATTCCATTACCGTACTTCGAAGCATGTCAACCGCTGTTTAAAATCAATTTTTATGCAATTTATCTCGTAGAAAAGCGATAATATTCCGACCGGGAATCTGCAATTAGCTAAACAGCCGAATGAAAATACTCCACGGGGGCGAATCGCGCACACGCCTAATTCTATTGTCCCCTGATGCGACACTTGGAAAAGGAGATAATGTGTTTCAGCCTGAGGCTGCCTCGTCATCGTTCAGGTTTTTCCCGGGTTCTGAGAGCCTATTGGAGCCCTAGGAATTGTCACGTTACAGCTAAGATCCTGACTCTTCAATAAACAGAAGCAAGAACAACAACACCTTGTCAGACAGGGTACTTCCTGCATGAAACCTTCTCAGGTTTTTGCCTGCCATAGGAGTTCTGTTATACTCACAGACACCATTCAAACAGTTTTAGAAACTTTAGGGTGTTTTCTATCCAAACCTGAACAATAATATGCATATTCTAGCTTCTGAGTTGGTGTAGGAGGCAGTTAAAAATGGGCACATATTTTTTCCAAAATTCTCAATGCTGCCCCCTAGCCCGTAGAGTTTAACTATTTATTCATGTACATACTACCTCAATTGGGCCGACCAACCAGTGCTCCCACACATTGGCTAACCGGGCTATATGCATTTTGTCCCGCCACCCACCACCCGCCAACCCCTCTTTTACGCTACTGCTACTCATATATGCATAGTCACTGTAACCATATCTACATACTACTTCAATCAGCCTGACTAACCGGTAGCTGTATGTAGCCTCGCTACTGTATATAGCCTGTCTTTTTACTGTTGTTTTATTTCTTTACTTACCCATTGTTCACCTAATACCTTTTTTGCAATATTGGTTAGAGCCTGTAAGTAAGCATTTCACTTTAAGGTCTACACCTGTTGTATTCAGCGCACGTGACAAATAAACTTTGATTTGATGAAACATGGGACCAACACTTTACATGTTATGTAAAAAATGTTGTTCAGTGTACAATAAACATAACATTTGTTAACATCATCCAGTAGAACTGTTAAAAGAGTGAGATAAAATGTGATATTTGGAAACAAGTGCGTTCATAAATGCATGGCGCGGGCCTCGTTTCACAGGAGCATTGTAAAATATGCTTACTCTATGAAGAAGACTTAACGAATTTTGTTTATTTACTTACATATTGAATTTTATTGTCCAACATCAATTTAATAATTTCTTCATTTTGTGGGTGCATAGAGTGGCCTTTTTCCACTGCTGTGGTGCTGAATCCCAGCAGAAATGGGGTGTGGGGCGGGCCGGCCCTGGAGTTCGTAGACAGACATGTTTTGTTATTTATTAAACCGAATTAAAATGTTCATGGTTAAATTAAATGAGAGGCCTAGATTGTATTTGAAAACAGCTGTTTTGTTATGTATTATTTAAATGTTCACACAAATATCCTATAGGACAGGTCATTCGCAAATTATATTATAGAAATATATTTCGAGATTTTTGTGTTTATGCCAACTGCCCCCCTGACAGACCTAAAGGGACTGTAATTATGATATGCATCTGCGTAAAGCTCATTGATTCAAAGGCCCAGAGTATTACTATGCCAAAGAGACCGCACTTTAAATCCTGCATGACTGCCTTGGTTTATGGATCTGCGTGCAATGTCAAAAGAAAGACAATAATTCCGTTGTCTTCTGAATTGGGATTTTTGTTCTCCGCATGCACGAGAGTAAATAAAACAACTCGGAAATGACATTCGCAGAGCAATGACTAAAAGCCAAGTTCACAAAAGCATCCATTTAGCTAGTTCTGTGGCTCAAACAATTAATAGACAGTGAGAACCAGGAAACCAACGAGTCTGTCCGAGGCGATGTTACAGCCGTCCAGTCCGATTGATTTCCGGGCCAAGGCTGTGAGCCAAGAGAACAATTACAACGGGAGCTGTTGCAGTACTCACCACCTGGCAGTGTGACTGGTCTCCAATCTCTCCGACTCCCTGCAAGACAGGACAAGCAGAGCCCATTAGGCATACATGAGATTCCCCACCACCACAAATGGGACTTTCAGCATGTTAAAGTTATCCCAATGTTGGAAAACCACCAGAGCAATCGAGCCAAAGTCACGTGTAAGGTGACAGTATTACAGCGATGCCATACTGAAGTCTGTCATGTTAAACATGAGTGGACAACCTGCAGGACAATTCACAACCAAATGTGGGTTGACCAAACATTAATTCTCATGTATGGTTGTGGTCATAACAGACAGTAATAGCACATATAACAGTCCATCGGTAGCAGTGGGTCGCAATACTAGCCCTTGGCTCCTTTCGGTTTCCCTATTTCTGATCTAAACCACCTGTACAATCCACTACCCATGCGTCCTAATGACACAGATTGGTTTGAAACCTACTAGTGTGAAACGTAATCAGGAAATCTCACATAATTCATTAGGTGGGCTACAGTTACTTTACATGAAAGATTTTTTTTTTTAGAGGTTGATTTTATGAAGCTAGAAAAGCTGAGTAAGTAAGAGTATGTGTAATTTAAAGCTTGAGTCACTTCATAAAAATTCCAGTGGCCATTCTAAAGTATGGAGCTGTCCTACAGACCAGCAGTAGAACAGTCTAAAAAACCCATTACTTAGCTTACAATTAGGGGTATAATTTCTATCAAATTTCACTTTCACACGATCTAAGTAATCTGTACGTCATCTAATGTTCAGAAAATAATAGCTTACGAGACCATTTAAGCAGGTAGCCTTTATCAGAGTAACGGCATGCGGTTCAGTCTAGTAATTAACCTGCCGAGGTGAGACGCACAGAACGACAGCCACCTCATCTCCTACCCTGTCAGTGCCAACAGAGCAACCTCGCACTCTTCCATTCAACACTATTTCACTTCATTTATGCTAGAGATAGAAGATTACAACCTCACAGTATTGTTTTATGGTTTGAGGTTATTTTTAAAGCCAGCATTGGGGATTGATCTAAATACACATGCACACTCACAGGCCTAGGCCTACATACACCCACACAAAAGGGACAGTCCACTTTTGTTCAGTTCTGTGAAGCATAAGGATTTGGAACCTTTATGATGCCTTGATGAGGACCTCATCGTACTTTTCCTAGTTAAATAAGGCTTCCTTTTAAATAGACTGTACTGCATAGACACATGACCTTACACAAACATCCTAAATGGCCCTCACTTTGGCCATTTTAAAGCATTTTGGGGGGCAAACAGTAGGCTACATTTTTCATAATTATTAATATGGCGTTCAGTCTATAAAATTACTCCGTGAGCATGTTGATTCGTTTTCATAACATAAGGGCCCAAACTCCTCTTTAGCACTATTTGGCCCGGCTATGCACAATGCCATGCTACCAGTTGCATTGTCTTTTTCTGTCTGAAATAGATAACAGTGACTTCTCTTATTATCTTGTTTTAATACCACTATCTAGGAAGACTGCTTTCAAGGCGCAGTCTCTTTGGATCTGAATAAGTTAGGTAGGTAGCTAACTAGCCGGTTAGGTAAACTTCAGGCACCATCACATACCATTGAACGCTAGGCCTAGGTAAGATGTGAATCAAATAGAAATTTACCTAAGACATTTGAAATGATGGGTTTCAAATTGTAATGTTTTCATACTGAGCTAACATATTTGATAATATTTTATACTAACAGTATTTCAGCGTCAACAAAACAAGTGTTTTATAACTTTCATTTATAAGAGTACAAATTGCTAGCCATCTTGCGCTGTCCAGCCGCTCGCGCACGTTTAATTCGACTTCGTTAGCCAGGTAGCTAGAAATGGCTTGTTACATAGCTAGTTGTTGCAAACTAGAGAGAACAACATCACGTTGTTAGCCAATGGGATGGAGTCAGACTTTATTAGTTAACTTTCACGATTTAAAACTCGTTTCAAAATAACCTATCACTAACTAAAAAAAGGTATACATAGACATCCACGTCAACTAGCTAACGTTAGCTAGCCTCTTCGCAAGCTAAAATAACCGGCTAGTACAGGTCGAGCTTTCACAGAAGCCAATCAAGCTAGCTAGCTCGCTACATAAGCCATATAAAACTGTCAACCCTAAATGTACGTTAGAAAACAAGCTAGCTGTCAATCTAGGTAGCTAAGTAATTATAAAATAAAATAAACACCGGTAGCATAAGATTAAGAAATATATTTTTGGGACAGCTTCAAATATAGAATTTGACTAAATTATCACAAATAGGCACGCGCTGCTGGTTACAAGTTAGAATCAACCCCTTTCTAGCTAGCCATGTCCGCTGCCCTCCAATAGCAGGGCACTTCGCTAGCTAGAGTATCATCCAACTCCTATCATAAGAAATAGCTATGAATAAAAACAGTATCCTTCAAGCCATCTTGCCTATAATAACACACGACGAATTACGGATGTAGGGATCAAATGCATGCGAAAACAATGAAAGTTTCTAAACAATGAAAATGAAACTTCAAATAATAATAAAAGATCCCAACGTGCACTTACCCTCCACTCTACTCAGCAGCAGTCCTTCTCTCCTCAGAAATGTATTAAATAAATATTTACAAAACAACCCAATACCTCTCTACCGAATATCCGATACAATTATGATGTAAATATTAAAATACCCTCCATTGATTAGAGTGTGAGATCTCCGTAGTATATTTTTATTTGTTTAAATAAAATTTGTCCAAAAAGAGAGAAACTGAGATACAAAACAAGAACTCTTCTTCAATCTCATTCACCACAGCCTGAGCACAACCGTTATCAATGCGCTCAAGAGAAGGGAGAAGAAGGGGGTAGGAAAACTATTTCTTAAATGTGACAATTGTAGCCATTGTACCACAAATCGATTGATTCATTAATAGTATATTGTTGAAGTTATTAATTTTGAGTCGATTTTCGTCACAAGGTGAAACGAAAATGTGTTTGAAAAGCGAACTATTTTTTTGTCACGGTGCTGCGAATTTATTTCACTTTGCCTAAGGAACATGGGTACTACGCCTTCCATTGCCTAGGGAAAAAACCCGGATGTAAACTCAGTGAAACTCATCTGGAGAGAAGTAGCACTCGGTTCATAGAAATACGCGGAGCAATTTGTTGCTGCTTTGACTTGCCACGGTCCCAATCCTGCGCATTTACCCTCTTTTGTCCTTATTGTCGATTGATGAAAAAGCACCACTTACTTTCGTCTCTTTTTCATAGCCAGTCAATCTGCATTCATTTTCAGTGTTGAAGGGGCGTTCGACATAATAAAACGGTTATACCAAGTATCAAAAATGCTCGAAGAACCGCTGCATATGATTTCTGGTGACGGCTGCTGTGAATATGAGGCGTGGGCAAGCGCCCTTTACAAGTGCGCCATGTTTTTATTATAATATGAGAATAGTTGTTTATGATACAGTGCCTTCAGAAAGTATTCACACCACTTTACTTTTTCTACATATATTGTTGTGTTACAGCCTGGATTTAAAATTGATTAAATGGAGTTTTTTTAAGCTGGCCTACGCACAATACAAATTAATAAAAAATGAAAAGCTGAAATGTTTTGAGTCAATAAGTATTCAAGCCCTTTGTTATGGTAAGCATAAATACGTTCAAGAGTAAACATCTGCTTAAGTTGCATGGACTCACTCTGTGTGCAATAATAGTGTTAAACATGATTTTTGAATGACTACCTCATCTCTGTACCCCATACATACAGATAATTATAAGGGCCCTCATTTGAGCAGTGAATTTCAAACACAGATTCAATCACAAAGACCAGGGAGGTTTTCCAATGCCTCGCAAAGAAGGGCACCTATTGGTAGATGGGTAAAAAAAAGCACACATTGAATACCCCTTTGATCATGGTCAAGTTATTAATTACGCTTTTGATGGTGTATCAATACACCCTGTCACTACAAAGATAAAGGCATCCTTATGAACTCAGTTGCCGGAGAGGAAGGAAACCGCTCAGGGTTTTCACCATCCGGGACCAGGAGACCCATGAGGCTGTGCACAATTGGCCCAGTGTTGTCCGGGTTATGGGAGGGTTTGGCCTGCCGGGATGTCCTTGTCCCATTGTGCTCTAGCAACTCCTTGTGGCAGGCCGGGCGCATACACGCTGAGTTCGGTCACAAGTTGTAAGGTGTTTCCTCCAACACATTTTTAAAATGTATTTAACCTTTATTTAACTAGGCAAGTCAGTTAAGAACAAATTCTTATTTACAATGACGGCCTACCCCGTCCAAACCATAACCCGGACGACATTGGGCCAATTGTGCGCTGCCCTATGGGACTCCCAATCACGGCCGGTTGCGATATGGCCTGGAATCAAACCAGCACTGAGATGCAGTGCCTTAGACTGCTGGTTCAGTCTGCTTTCCACCAGACACCGGGAGATTAATTCACCTTTCAGCAGGATAATAACCAAAAATACAAGGCCAAATCTACACTGCAATTGCTTGCCAAGAAGACAATGAATGATCCTGTGGCCCGAGTTACAGTTTTGACTTCAATCTACTTGAAAATCTATGGCAAGACCTGAAAATTGGTTGTCTAGCAATGACCAATAGGCAAGAATTATGGGCAAATGTTACACAATCCAGGTGTGGAAAGCTCTGAGACTTATCCAGAAAGACTCAGCTGTAATCGCTGCCAAGGGTGCTTCAACAAAGTATTGACTCAGGGGTGTGAATAATTATGTAAATTAGATATTTCTGTATTTCATTTTCAATAAATTTGGGCAAATTTTTTAAAACATGTTTTCACTTTGTCATTATGAGATATTGTGCATAGATGGGTGAGGGAAAACAATATTTAATTTAGGCTGTAACACAACAAAATGTGGATTAAGTCAAGGGGTATGGATACTTTCTGAAGGCACTATGTCAAGCTATACTTATGAAGTATAATGAAATATTCTTATAGATCACTACAATGGTATAGCTGTAAAGTGGATTATAACAGAATGTAGCAAAAACTGATATAAGCCTAGTATGGAATCTACAATACACACACGTTTATGATACAGGATGAGTTACAGTAGAAACAAACTCATAATATAGATCTCCACACTGATATAACACTTATATCCTCTCATGCATGTAATACGATTTGTTTGTTCCTTCATGAGTTGAAAAGATCTATGCAATGGTAATATTGCAAAAGGTTTGAGCTTGTTGGTAATGAAGGAAGTGTTGAGGTAGAGAGGAGATTCAGCAACACTTGGAGGACAAATGGAATTAAATAAAAAGCTTCTTTATTGCAAAGAGAAGAACGATAGTTACTGGGAATTGTAACTCCAGTCGTATGAGTAGATAGGGAGGCTTTGCTCCTATTGGGTTACCCTGCTGCAGCGGCAGCATTGCCTGAGATAATTAATTATGCACACACCTTGAGGGTATGAGAGAACAGGTGCCCCTATATATATTGAGGCTATTTCCCTCAATTTGCCTCCCCAAAACATATTTTCAATGGGACTCCTGAGATCGGGCAGGGCTCGAAGGCCTAGGGGCCTCCACTTTACTCATATAACTGGAGTTACAATTCCCAGTAAGTATCGTTATGTAGTACCAGTTCAAAGTTTGGACACACCTACTCATTCAAGGGTTTTTCTTTATTTTTACTATTTTCTACGTTGTAGAATAATAGTGAAGATATCAAAACTATGAACTAACACTTATGGAATCATGTAGTAACCAAAAAAAGTGTTAAAACAAATCCAAATATATTTTATATTTGAGATTCTTCAAAGTAGACACCCTATGTCTTGACAGCTTTGCACACTCTTGACATTCTCTCAACCAACTTCACCTGGAATGCTTTTCCAACAGTCTTGAAGGAGTTCCCACATATGCTGAGCACTTGTTGGCTGCTTTTCCTTCACTCTGCGGTCCAACTCATCTCACATCATCTCAATTGGGTTGATGTCTGGTGATTGTAGAGGCCAGGTCATCTGATGCAGCACTCCATCACTCTCCTTCTTGGTCAAATAGCCCTTACACAGACTGGAGGTGTGTTGGGTCATTGTCCTGTTGAAAAACAAATGATACCAGATGGGATGGCGTATTGCTGCAGAATGCTATGGTAGCCATGCTGGTTAAGTGTGCCTTGAATTCTAAATAAAATCAGACAGTGTCACCAGCAAAGCACCCCCACACCTCCTCCTCCATGCTTCAGTGGGAACTACACATGCAGAGATCATCCAGTGTTCAGCATCTCACAAAGACACAGCAGTTGGAACCAAAAATTGCAAATTTGGACTCATCAGACCAAAGGATTGGTCTAATGTCCATTGCTTGTGTTTCTTGGCCCAAGCAAGTCTCTTCTTCTTATTGGTGTCCTTTAGTAGTAGTTTATTTGCAGCAATTTGACCACAAAGGCCTGATTCACGCAGTCTCCTCTGAACAGTTGATGTTGAGATGTGTCTGTTACTTGAACTCTGCATGGCATTTATTTGGGCTGCAATCTGAGGTTCAGTTAACTCTAATGAACTTATCCTCTGCAGCAGAGGTAACTCTTGGTCTTCCTTTCCTGTGGCGGTCCTCATGAGAGCCAGTTTCATCATAGCGCTTGATTTTTTGAAGAAACTTTCTTGAAATGTTCCGGATTGACTGACCTTCATGTCTTCAAGTAATGATGGACTGTTGTTTCTCTTTGCTTATTTGAGCTGTTCTTGCCATAATATGGTCTTTTACCAAATAGGGCTATCTTCTGTATACCACCCCTACTTTGTCACAACACAACTGACTGGCTCAAACTCACCAAGAAGGAAAGAAATTCCACAAATGTAACTTTTAACAATGCACACCTGTTAATTGAAATGCATTCCAGGTGACAACCTCATGAAGCTGGTTAAGAAAATGCCAAGAGTGTGCAAAGCTGTCATCAAAGCAAAGGGTGGCTACTTTGAAGGATCTCAAATATAAAATATATTTTGATTTGTTTAACACTTTTTTGGTTACTACGTGATTCCATATGTGTTATTTCATATTTTTGATGTCTTCAATATTTATTCTACAACGTAGAAAATAGTAAAAATAAAGAAAAACACGTGATTGAGTAGGTGTGTCCAAACTTTTGACTGGTACTGTATGTCGTAAAACGCCACCCCATAGGGGATCTTCGTTCCTAATGGTTTAGGGCAAAGCCTATGTTGCCCAGAATGTACTCCATGCCGGACTCAACACTTCCCATCTAATGAGAAGGTCAAATCCAGCCAAGGCTGAGACCAAGGTTTCAGAAATCAGCTAAAGAAGGGTCGGAACCAAGGTTCCAGTGTTCCGATCTAGAAGCACAGTTTTGACTCCTCCTACAGAGTTGTTTTGGTACTGTAGTTTAAGTGATGCCTGGCCCAGAAAGATAATTGTCATAGAGAAGTCAGATTTGAAAATTCCTAATAAGACACTTTAGTCATCACCTTTGTGCACAAAACGTTCATCAAATTATTCAAATAATTGTAGCGGATTCGTGGGCAAGCGCAGCCGAAGATACAGTATTAACATTTTATATTCATCCAATGTCTGACATGTTTTTGGATAACGTGATGACATTGTCGCTGCTCGCACTGCTACCTGTGCGTCCTCAGTGCTAGTGTGCATGTGATGTTAGGGTGTTTAAACTGGAAGAAACCCGGATATAGACTGTCCATGAATCAGCGTATGCGAACGTGATTAGATTACCTTGAAAACAACCGTCGGACATCTTGGATGCATACTCCAGTTCTTATTATACCTCAGTGGTCGGAACCCAGTGTAAATCAGTGATGCCAAGCAACACGTCCAACCAATCAAATGCCTTGCTTGGGCGAAGCTCCAAAGGTGCTCACCAGATTAGTTGTGAGGCGCCTTAGGAGCAACAGTCCGTGAGGACAAAAAATAACAAAACAAGCACTGGTGACAAAACATTTTGGAATGTTTGCAGCGCGTGGGTTTTCACAGCATTTCTCTGTTATTTCGAGATGAGCTAAAGCTGCAGCAAGAGGGGAGAAATGGTCTACAATGCTGGCTATATCACCATTTTTTATTTTTACGTTTCTGAAGTGATATTTGGCAGTAAAGGCTAGCATCAGGGACAAGAAGTAGCTAGGCACAATGAAGTTCGTTTTGAGAAAAGTCAGCTAACCTTGTAAACTACCTATGTATAACTATCTAGCTAAGTTAGTTAAATTTCTATCAAGATTATAAAGCCAACAAAATGTTAATGAAAACAGCATATTATTTCTTACGAGCCTAAGACGTTTGGGTGGAGGGGGGGGTCATACCGTGGATCATTTAGCTACAAAACTACCTCCATATTACCATACATTTTTTAAACGTTTACCTTCAGACGAGTCATGTGATAGAGCACAATGGAGAACACCATCATTCGGACGCTATAGACGTTTTCGCGAGAAGACCGATTTTCGGGATTGTCTCATGGTCTGACAAACACCTCTGTAGCTTGGGCCACCTTCCAACGAGATGCGGAAGGCCGCTATATGTAGTTACGTTGGATTGAGACGCAGCCCATGGAAGAAAACATATCTCTAGCTTCAACTGACGTATTTTGATGGGGATTTATTCATTATGTTACTTAGATTGACGCACCGGTGCATCAATAGATTCTAGGGGATATTATTGACCTAAAAGGTTAGCCGTGTTAGCCCAGTCGCTAGCTTATCCAGGATCGGTGATACATAGAGCAACCATATACTGTCTATGGGAATAACTGCAATCATTTTCCAAACAACATTGCTGAAATGAATTAAATAAAATAAAATGCTCATAAAATGCTACCTGTAATGCTCATCTCCTGTAGCCTGATTATGAAAATAAGATGACACTGTACCTAACTTACAAGGGTTGGATTTGCACTAAACCATTTTATATGTCAGCACTTAAAAAGCCATGTACAAAAATCATATACATTGTCTACTGGTATCATTTTAAATTGAGAACATATATCTCAACATGTAAACAATGTGTGAGTTTAGCTATTTTCTGCTTCAGATGACAGATGCCCATAAGGCCAGTAATGCCATCATGCTGTAGGCCTATGGCTGCATTGGTGATGCATGCCATATGATAAGCTGCTAAATTGATTCACATAGCTGATATACTGAGAGAGAGAGAGAGAGAGAGAGAGAATCAAATAAATCAGATTGAAGATCTTACAACTAGACAAAAAGGAAATGTTCGTTTGAGAATGCAACACAGAGACAGAACCCCTATCCCCTCTTTGTTACAGGATTGTGATATGTGATTAATAAACATTGACACTAGTTCATTTTGAATGGTAGTTTAACAATTAAAACAAGTTCATACACTTCACTTCAAAATGTACAAATAAGTGAACTCGTATGTGTCACGGTTGTCGTAGGAAGGAGCGGACCAAAGTGCAGCGTGTGTGTCGTTCCACATTTTATTTTCACTGTGAAACTATGCAATACATATAAATAAACTGAATAACAAAACAACAGACCGTGACGCAGAGGTGAAACATACACTAACTCAAAGACAATCTCCCACAAACCCAGGTGGGAAAAACACCTACTTAAGTATGATCTCCAATTAGAGACAACGATGACCAGCTGCCTCTAATTGGAGATCATCCAAAACAAAACCCAACATAGAAATACAAAACTAGAACATGACAACATAGAAAAACTAAACTAGAAAACCCCCCTGTCACGCCCTGACCTACTCTACCGTAGAAAATAACAGCTTTCTATGGTCAGGACGTGACAGTATGTAAAGATTAGACATCTTGGTCTAAACAAGTAGTATTAACAAATAGGCATATAGGTTGGTGGAAGTTATCCAACTATTATGTAGGTGTTATGTTGAATATAATAATAAACTACATTTATCAATCTGACTCCAATATTATGTGAAAAAATACAAAAGGCCCTGTGCATCTCTGGAAGAATCTAGTCAAGGAAGTGAGCCTTACCTCACCTCTCAGTATGACTACAATGAACATGTGTCCAACTTTCATCGCTATGTGATTATTATGAGGCTGGATACAAATAGCTAATCCTGGCGAACAATGTTCTAGCATTAATTTATTGAGGCATATGTAGTGTATATAACAACTACCAATAGACCTACTAAATTATAAGTGTATAATCAAATAATTACTCTGTAATATGAGGAATGCATTTACTCAATTCAACTAATATAATTTATTGGTCATGAAAGAATTAACTCAAGAAATTACAGTGTACATGAGATACATGATACATTTCAGCCTACTTAAGAGTAAATTACTATCACCAATAGGCTAAGACTTAACGTGGTTGCACTTACATTGTCACGTCCTGACCAGTTAAGGGTTATTTGTTGTTGGAGTTTGGTCAGGATGTGGCAGAGGGTATTTGTTTTATATGGTTTGGGGTGGTGGTGTAGGTAGTAGGTCGTTTTATTTATGTATTCCGGGGGTTTTGGGCACTGCTCTGTGTTTATGTATTTCTAGGTTTAGTTAGTTTGTTGTGGGTATAGGTTCTAGGTTTGTTTTCTATGTAGAGTTAATTGGGATTGGACTCCCAATTGAAGGCAGGTGTGTTGAGTTGCCTTTGATTGGGAGTCCTATATTAGTAGGGTGTGTTTGTCTGTGTGTTTGTGGGTAATTGTTTGTGAGCACTGCGTTTATTGAGCCTGCTACACTGGCTAGTCGTGAGTACTGTTTATTGTTTTGTTTTTCCTGTGGATGCTTTTCGTTTTTTCCATTAAAAGAATGAGTATCCACATACCCGCTGCATTTTGGTCTTCCCTTCAACACGGCACCTTTTGTGACATACATGTGTCTTCAGTTCAGAATAATCTCTAAGAACTACAACACCGTTCGTAAGTTTGGGGTCACTTAGACTTTTTTTGTCCATTAAAATAACATCAAATTGATCAGAAATACAGTGTAGACATTGTTAATGTTGTAAATGACTATTGTGGCGGAAACTGCAGATTTGTTATGGAACATCTACATAGGCGTACAGAGGCCCATTATCAGTAATCATCATGCCAGTGTTCCAATGGCAGGTTGTGTTAGCTAATCCAAGTTTATAATTTGAAAAGGCTAATTGATCATTCGAAAACCATTTTGCAATTATGTTAGCACAGCTGAAAACTGTGTGCTGATTAAAGAAGCAATAAAACTGTCCATCTTTAGACTATTTGAGGTTTTGGAGCATCAGCATTTGTGGGTTCGATTAAAGGCTCAAAATGGCCAGAAACAAAGACTTTCTTCTGAAACTCAGTCTATTGTTGTTCTGAGAAATGAAGGCTATTCCATGCGAGAAATTGCCACGAAACTGAAGATCTCACACAATGCTGTGTACTACTCCCTTTACAGAACAGCGCAAACTGGCTCTAACCAGAATAGAAAGAGTGGGAGGCCTCGGTGCACAACCGAGCAAGAGGACAAGTACATTAGTGTGTCTAGTTTGAGAAACCGACGCCTCACAAGTCCTCAACTGGCAGCTTCATTAAATAGTACCCGCAAAACACCAGTCTCAACATCAACAGTAAAGAGGCGACTCCGGGATGCTGGCCTTCTAGGCAGAGTTCCTCTGTCCAGTGTCTGTGTTCTTTTGCCCATCTTAATTTTTTATTGGCCAGTCTGAGATATGGCTGTTTCTTTGCAACTCTGCCTAGAAGGCCAGCATCCCAGAGTCGCCTCTTCACTGTTGAGACTGGTGTTTTGAGGGTACTATTTACTGAAGCTGCCAGTTGAGGACTTGTGAGGCGTCTGCATTGATTTGTTTTTGCAGAGACATATTTTTTTGGAGCATTTGATGACCTAACATGGTGAGTGATGAACATTAATTTCTCCTATTCCCTCTGCCACTGATATTTTTGAATTCGGTTGTCATATTGGCAGGTTTGTTAGTGACAAACTATTTAGCTAGCTTCTAGCCTAGTGGTTGATATGCAATGCGATCTCCTCGTAATTAACAGTCAGTGTTGATGAGTGTCTTGACGAGAAGGCAAACTTTTGCCAGGCAAAATTGGGCATTATCAGCTCATTATTATGGATGTATCCAAATACTCTAGGGCTCCTGAGTGGTGCAGCAGTCTAAGGCAGTGCATCTCAGTGCTAGAGATGCTGTGGGGATGTTTTTCAGGGGGGCAGGGACTGGGAGACTGGTCAGGATTGAGGCAAAGATGAACAGAGCAAAGTACAGAGATCCAAACGATGAAACCAGCGGCCAAATGATTGAAGACTGATATGCTGATGTTTGACAGTGCAATGTGTGTTTTTATTAGTCAGTATAGCAATGTAACGTAATTGATCTGTCTGTTTCCCTAGATAAACAGCTCTACAGGCTACTCTGGCAAGGTGCACAGTCAGTACACAACACTATGCTCATCATGTCTTAGCAGGATCAAATGGTGACAGGTGTCCCAGCAGGATCAGACAGCCAGGGAAGACCAGTCTACAGAGCTCAGGTGAATTTTGCAGTATATTATAACAATCAGTGAATGGATACAAAGTTCCATCTTGAGTTGATGGGTAAGTTATGGTCTGGGATCTGGGAATAATGGTCATTTCAATTATTGAACCATTGATTCTATTCTTGGATAATATCATGCATAAATGTACACCAAGGTAATTACTTGTCATGCCTCATCTGAGCAGGATCAAATGGTGACAGGGGTCCCTGCAGGGTCAGAAAAACAGGAGACAAAGGGCTGTGAGACATAGGTTTAATCCTAGACACATGAAGTGTGATGTATACGGAGGGTACGGGACAACAGAAGACGAACAGCAGAGGGGCTAAGAATCTTAGAGATTGGGAAAGGACCGATAAAATTTAGGGACAGTTTGCGGGACTCTACCTGGAGGAGCAGATCCCGTTTGGACAGCCATACCCTCTTCCCGAAACAATAACGGATGAGCTGGGGTCCAGTGGTTGTCCACCGATCGTCGATACTTGGTGGTCTTGAGAAGAGCCAACCGGACTCACTTCTAAGTATGGCGTCGGATGAATATCTGGGCCGAGGGTATGCTGACCTCTTCCTCTGGGTAGAGCGGGGGCTGATATCCCAGGGAGCACTCAAATGGCGAGAGACCAGTGGCTGAGCAAGGGAGAGTGTTGCGGGCGTACTCTATCCACATGAGCTGCTGGCTCCAGGTGGTGGGATTGGCAGAGACCAGGCAGCGAAGAGTTGTCTCCAGGTCCTGATTGGCTCGCTACGAATGGCCGTTAGACTGGGGGTGGAACCCGGAGTACAGGCTGGCCGATGACCCAATGAGCATGCAGAAAGCCTTCCAGAACTGGGACGAGAACTGAGGACTCCGGTTGGAGACCATGTCCACTGGAAGTCCATGGATCCGGAAGACATGCTGCACCATGAGTTGGGCCGTCTCCTTGGCTGAGGTTAGCTTGGGGAGAGGAATGAAATGGGTGGCTTTGGAAAACCGGTCCACCGCGGCAAGGATAACTGTGTTGCCATCAGATGGGGTAGACCAATGACAAAGTCCAGGGATATATGTGACCAGGGACGGTGAGGGACGGGAAGTGGTTGAAGGAGGCCAACCGGAGCTTACAGAGGACTCTTATTCTGGGCACACACGGTGCAGGCAGCGATGAACACGGAGACGTCAGGAACTAAGGTAGACCAAAAACGTTGTCGTACAAAGGCCAGGGTCCAACGGGAGCTAGGCTGGCATGCCAGTCGAGAGGAATGAGTCCGTTTCAGAACCGAGGAACGGGCAGAGTCCGGTTAGCCGGACCCCCCTGTTCTCTGGCTGGGAACGCTGCACCTCAGAGACCCGGTTCTCTATACCCCAGATGAGTGTAGCCATGAGAAGAGGTAGGGAGGAGGGTCTCGGGATCCGATGGTAGCAGTGGGACTATAGAGGCGTGACAGCGCATCAGGCTTCACATTCTTGGACCCCGGGCAGTAGGAGATGGTGAAGTTGAATCGGGTGAACAGCAGGGCCCATCGAACTTGCCTGGAGTTGAGGCTCTTGGCGGTGCAGAGATATTACATGTTCTTGTGATCTGTCCATACGGGGTGTTGGGTGTTCCGCCCTGTGTGTTCCGCCCTCTAACCAGTGCCTCCACTCCTCCAACGCCATATTCACCGCAAGTAGTTCCCAGTTACCTACGTCGTAATTCCTTTCTGTGGGGTTTAGACAATGGGAGAAGAAGGCACAGGGATGCAGCTTTTGGTCTTGGGCCGTACGCTGGGACAGGACAGCCCCCACTCCGACAACTGAGGCATCAACCTCCACCACGAACTGCCGGGACGGATCCGGATGGATTAGGATGGCCCCCAGTGAATTGGTGCTTGAGGTCCAAGAACGCCTGGTCTGCATCTGTAGACCACGTAAACAGGACCTTAGGAGAGGTGAGCGCTGACAGGGGGGGGAAGCCCGGGTGCTGTAGCCCCGGATGAACCGGCGGTAGAAATTGGTGAACCCCAGGAAGTGTTGCAGCTGCACTCTGGAGGTGGGTTGCGGCCAATCCACCACCGCTCTCACCTTTTCAAGATCCATCTGTATGTTGCCTGCAGCTATGATGTACCCAAGGAAGGAGATGGTGGAGTGATGGAATTCGCATTTTTCCGCTTTGATGAAAAGCTGGTCCTCCAGAAGACGCTGGAGAACTTGTCTGACATGGAGGACATGTACTTGAGCCGAGTGGGAAAAGACAAGGATGTCATCAAGGTAGACGAATACGAACCGGTTCAACATGTACCGGAACAGGGCCTGGAACACAGCAGGAGCGTTGGTCAATCCGAATGGCATCACCAGGTATTCGTAGTACATGCTAGCCATGTTAAAGGCGGTCTTCCACTCATTCCCTTCCTGTATCCGTACCAGATGGTAGGCGTTCCGGAGGTCCAACTTAGCCCCCTGGAGAAGCCGAAGGCGATGAGTGGAAGCGGGTAATGTTTTTTAACCATGATGTCATTCAGGCCCTCTGTAGTCGATACTGCAGCCAGGGAGTCTTCAATATACGTCTCCATCGCCTTGGTCTCTGGCCCTGACAGGGAATAAAGCCGCCCCCGAGGCGGTGTAGTGCCCGGGAGAAGGTCGATGGCGGAGGAAGCGAGGTGGCACTGGCTTTGCTGAAAACCTCCCATAGGGTTTCCTAAGCCCGCAGGAAGACGTCCCGGGGCAGGCAGCGCCGACTTCAGGCAATCCGCATGGCAAAACGGCCTCCAAACCAGGATAGAGCCAGTAACCCAGTCGATCAGAAGGTTGTGCCTCTGGAGCCAGGAAAACCCCAAAACCATGGGTGCATAAAGGGAAATCGATGGGCAGGAACTGCATGGACTAACTGATTACCCGGTTAATGGGACACGTAGTGTGGGTGACTCTGCCAATTGAGCACCCATCCAACGCTCTGACGTCCATGGGAACGGAGAGGGGTTGTGTGGGGATTCCCAGCTCCAACACTAGGGTAGCATCCATAAAGCTCTCGTCGGCCCCCGAGTCTATGAACACCCGGAGAGATTTGGACTGGTCACCCCACAACAGGGTAGCATGGAGACGGGTACGACAAATGGAAGATGGGAAACTCCCCATACGGCTCATCAGCGTACTAGTACCTACTTGATGAGCCTGGTTCTTTAATGGGCAGGTAGATAAATGTCACGTAGCTCCACAATACAGACAGCTCTGGGTGTTAAGTCTGCGTAAGCGTTCAGCAGGAGACAATCTAGCCCTGCCCAGTTGCATGGGCACCGGAGGAGACTTCTCGACAGCCCTCTGTGACCTCCGAGAGAACTCGGGCGACATCGGATCCACTCAGAAATGTGGGCTTCGGGGATCTCCTCGCCTCCGAGGAATCTGGATGGTCAAGGCGATGAGGGAGTTGAGGTCCAGGAGCAGCTCCCGGGCTGCGAGCTCATCTTTAATTCAATCAAACACTTTCCGTACCTCTGCCATGAACTCCTCCAGTCTGAGGCAAACGGTGGATTGTTGTTCCCACACCGCCATAGCCCAGGCAAGAGACCTCCCCGGACATCAGCGTTATCACGTACACTATCCTCGAACGATCCGAGGGAAATGAAGAGGACTGAAGCTCAAAGATGAGGGAACACTGGGAGAGAAACGCCTGGGAGGATCTGGGATCTCCAGCGTAGCGCTCTGGAGGAGGTAAGCGGGGTTCTTGGGAAGTCTGGGTAGATTGGGGAAAAACGCCGCTGGTAGTGGGGTAATTGACAGTCTGAGGGGTTACTGTAGTGGCGGGCTGCCTCAGACAATCTGCGCAATTGTTCAAGCAATGCGTTAAAGGCACGGTCCTGGCGTTCTGCCAAGGTCTGGAATCCTTCCATAAGTGATAAGGCAATTTATATGCTTAAAGGTAATGATTAAAGAATTCCACCCTGAAACGTAACTATTAGTGATTATTAGTTTATGTAGCATGTATAATGAACGTAAAGTACTAAATGTAAGTCCAATAAGGTTCGGTAGAGACATGTGAGGGAGAGAAATGTGTGTGTGTGTGTCACACCCTGACCTGAGAGAGCCGTTTTTCTCTGTTTAGTTAGGTCGGGGTGTGATATGGGGTGGGCATTCTATGTAATTTATATTTCTATGTTTTGGCCAGGTATGGTTTCCAATCAGAGGCAGCTGTCTATCGTTGTCTCTGATTGGGAACCATACTTAGGCAGCCTTTTCCCACCTGTGTTTTGTGGGTAGTTGTTTTGTATTCGTTACCTGACGGAACTGTTGACTTTTCGTTTTGTTTCTTTGGTTCTAGTGTTTCATTGTCTAATAAATATCATGAACACGTACCACGCTGCACTTTGGTCCCCTCTCTACGACAGCCGTAACAGTGTGTGTGTGTGTGCCAGTTCGTACTATCACGACTCAGAATGACACAGGAGGCCGATAATTTATTATAAACACGGGCAGGCAAAGGGAAGGTCGAGGACAGGCAGAGGTTTGTGATCAGGTCAGAGTCAGGCAGGTACAGAATGGCAGGCTCGGGGTCAGGGCAGAATGGTCAGAACCGGGAAAAACTAGGAAACAGAACTTGAGAAACAGGAAGACAGGAAAGAACGCTGGTAAGACAAGACGAACTGGCAAAAGACAGAACACAGGTATACATACACAGAGGATAATGGGGCAGATGGGAGACACCTGGAGGGGAGTGGAGACAAGCACAAAGACAGGTGAAACAGGTCAGGGTGTGACAAAAACATGCCAAATAAAAATGTGAGGAAGACCTGGGAGACACTATTGATGATGAATGGATACAGATATATTTGAATGCCCAGTCATGTTCATATAAATCACAGACATAAATTACTGCACTTTAAGACCATCCATAGAACATACTATATGCCAATGAAACTGAATATCATGCACTCAGAAATGTAATTCCTCTGCTGGAGGTGTAAAACAAAAAAGGGGACATATTTGCATATGTTATGATCTTGTGAAGGCTGGCTGAATTCTGGCAAAGAATATGTTATCTCAGGAGGTATACAGATTCTCCCTTCTCTCTGTTTTTGTTTGCTTGTAAATGCTGATACTGGAAACTGTTATCAGATGAAACTGTGTAACTTAGCAATTACAGCAGCTAAGAAATCCATTGCCATGAATTGGAAGGTTGGTTATCCTCACACAATGTCACACTGGATGGCAGAAATGTCAAGTTCTGTATCACTAGATTTGATGTATTACAATTAAGAGTATACTGTGCAACTTTCATAAGGTCTGGGTGCCTTATATGAAATACTGTATGACAAAAGGGGTTGGTATTGAACACATTTTTTTTGTTGAGCAGTCGCAAATATATATATATTTTCATGGCACACGAGACTCCTGAATGATTTGCGGCTGTTTCAGTGGACTAATCCATTGAGGAGGCCGCAGGGATGCCACAGTCCAAGAATATGGGGATTGTAGCTCAGATGCACAAGGCATGTCTCTCTCCAGAATGTGCTCTCTCCTGCCATTTATTGTTTCATAACTTCATTGAGTGCATTGTTTGCTGTGTCTATCAATTCCCCATTACATACAGTACCTTCGGAAAGTATTCAGACCCCTTGACTTTATCCACATTTTGTTAGCTTACTGCCCTATTCTAAAATTGATTAAATAGTTGTTTTCCATCAATCTACACACAATACCCCATAATGACAAAGCAAAACAGGTTTATACATTTTTGCAAATAAAACAAGTAAATAAGCAGAAATATCACATTTACGTAACTATTCAGACTCTTACTCAGTACTTTGTTGAAGCACCTTTGGCAGCTGGGCGCACTTGTATTTGGTGAGGTTCTCCCATTCTTCTCTGCAGATCCTCTCAAGCTCTGTCAGGTTGGATGGGAGCGTTGTTGCACAGCTATTTTCAGGTCTCTCCAAAGGTGTTCCATCGGGCTCAAGTCCGGGCTCTGGCTGGGACACTCAAGGACATTCAGAGACTTGTCCCAAAGCCACTCCTGCGTTGTCTTGGCTGGGTGCTTAGGGTCGTTGTCGTGTTGGAAGGTGAACCTTCATCCCGGTCTGAGGTCCTGAGTGCTTTGGAGCAGGTTTTTCATCAAGGATCTCTCTGTACTTTGCTCCGTTAATCTTTGCCTTGATCCTGACCTGTCTACCAGTCCCTCCTGCTGGAAAAACATCTCCACAGCATGATGCTGCCACGCCCAGGCTTCACCGTAGCGATGGTGCCAGATTTCCTCCAGATGTGACGCTTGGCATTCAAGCCAAAGAGTTCAATCTTGGTTTCATCAGACCAGAGAATCATGTTTCTCATGGTCTGAGAGTATTTAGGTGCCTTTTGGCAAACTCCAAGCGGGCTGTCATGTGCCTTTTACTGAGGAATGGCTTCCGTCTAGTCACTCTACCATAAATGCCTGATTGTTGGAGTGCTGCAGAGATGATTGTCTTCTCGAATGT
Source organism: Salmo trutta (assembly GCF_901001165.1). NCBI lineage: Eukaryota > Metazoa > Chordata > Actinopteri > Salmoniformes > Salmonidae > Salmo > Salmo trutta. The sequence continues at coordinate 22,275,649 of NC_042963.1, read as the reverse complement.
TCTCCCATCTCCACAGAGGAACTCTAGAGCTTTGTCAGAGTGACCATCGGCTTCTTGGTCACCTCCCTGACCAAGACTCTTCTCCCTCGATTGCTCAGTTTGGCCAAGCGGCCAGTTCTGGGAAGAGTCTTCGTGGTTCCAAACTTCCATTTAAGAATGGAGGCCACTGTGTTCTTGGTGACCTTCAATGCAGCAGAAATGTTTTGGTACCCTTCCCCAGATCTATGCCTTGACACAATCCTGTCTAGGAGCTCTACCGACAATTCCTTCGACCTCTTAGCTTGGATTTTGCTTTGACATGCACGGTCAACTGTGGGACCTTATATAGGGAGGTGTGTGCCTTTCCAAATCATGTCCAATCAATTGAATTTACCACAAGTGGACTCCAAGTTGTAGAAACATCTCAAGGATGATCAATGGAAACAGGATGCACCTGAGCTCAATTTCGAGTCTCACAGCAAAGGGCCTGAATACTTATGTATATTTCTGTTTTACATTTTTTATAAATTTGCAAAAATTCTAAAAACCTGTTTGTTTTCTCATTATGGGGTATTGTGTGTAGATTAATGAGGATTGAAAAAATATATATATTTTAGAATAAGGCTGTAACGTAACCAAATTTGGAAAATGTGAAGGGGTCTGAATACTTTCCTGAATGCACTGTATATCATTGGCCTTAGTTCTGATGCACCTCTACTGTCTCTCTGTCGGACGGTAGCCGATTGAACAGTCCGTGGCACGGGTGGTTGAGGTCCTTAATGATCTTCTTGGCTTTCCTTTGAACACCGGGTGCTGTATATGTCCTGGAGGCAGGCAGCGTGCCCCCGGTGATGCGTTGGGCTGCCTGCACCACCCTCTGGAGAGACATGCGTTTGAGGGCGTAGCAACATGCACTCACAATCTATTGGTTACGCTTTCTACAACTGTTTTAACAAATCACATCGTGTTTGTATTTGCATATTCTTTGCGATTGGTCCTCCAAGTCCTCCTTTGTCCTCCAAGTGTTGCTGAATCTCCTTTCTACAACAGTTTGCACCATGGTTGGAAATTGAGGTAGCGGCAGTGATCCCTTCCCTATGAATGAGGTGTTGGACTGACAGTTGCAGAACAGGTTCAAGTACTGGTCGGGCTACTCCCTGAATTTTCTACATTGGTTTTAGAAGTGCATCTTGGTGAGACCATTGAAAGTGTGTTCCATCGCCAATTGGTATGGGCATGAGGGACATGTAAGAGTGAGGTGCAGGGATGCACTTTCTGAAGGAAGGGGTAGTGTAGATATCTCATCAAGAGGGTTTGAACCTCTTGGTGTAATGGCTAATGTATTGGACTGACAGCCATGAGGACCCAGGTTCGAGGCCTGTTCGGGCTACCCACTGGCCTGAATGCTCTAGTCTACAATACCTTAAATCAAAATGTATAACATGCTGTAGCAAGTCCCTTGTCCCTTTGGTCATTATTGTCTCTATACCATCAATTAATTGTGCGCCCTGAAATCTAATTTATGATTAACCTAAAATACAAATCTCATGGGGCCACAATCCAACAAAATTGGACTGCAGCATTTACTGACCACATTAATGGAAAACTAGAGTATTATGGAGAGTAAAACACAGGACATTCTCTATAAATAGACTTATAAGGGGTCAATAGGATATTCTCCACTGGACTGTGTGATAGGGGGTCCCCATCTGTTTTGTAAAAAGAAACATTCAATGGTGAATTAATGAGGCTACAAGTTGCTAGTCAACTGTAATTATTTTCACTATAATGGGAAATGTGGTTGTAGGGGATATGTTGAACAGCAACAGAGTAAGGTTCATTAGTTCCTGTGCCAAAGAGGTGCTGTTGCTGTATTGATGGGAACTGGGAAGAATAGTGTCAAGATGGAGGCCTATACTGTGTCATATTGATTGGTTTGGATAGGGCAAATAATGACTCACCATTGTTAACTGCCATTTTAAACACTCCCAGAAGATTCCAAGAGTATGTCATGACCTTTGAGTAAAAGCAAACTGTACCTAATTCAGGAAACACATTTCCATTTGTTTCAATGCATCAAGGCTCTCCAAAATAATACTGTTGTAATTTAATAGTACACTATTAATTTAAAAACTCATTATTTGAAACTGTATATAAAGTCAATATGCTAATGTGCATTTTGTGTTATAAACAATTAAATCGCTTAAAGAGATTCTCTAGTATGTTTGTATACTTTTTAGCCAGTAGTTTTGAAAGTAGCGCTCAAAAGTGGTCCCCGAAAATTGGTACAACGTCACATTATGTGCAGATATGTGCACCACATCATTGCTCTCTCACGCTGCTGTGGGTGCATGATGCGCCTCTTGCTATGTGTCACTCATATGGCGAGGGGCTGAAGCTCATTGGTTTAAATCGAATTGCTAGGGGGCTGGCCCACGTGGGGGAAAAAGTCTTACCGCTTAATTGAGGTAAGACAGTAATTCTCCTTTATAGATTATTCACGTATGAACTACACATTGACACATCCAGCCCAAAGCGGGAGGTTTAAAAAATACTTACCTGTAGTAGTCACCACAGTTCCAGAGCATGTCTTTAAATAACTAATTGTAATATATGCCATATTAGCAGACACTTTTGTTTTTATCCAAAGCAATTTACAGTAGTGCGTGCCTACATTTTGTTATGAGTGGCCCCAGCAGCTATTAAAACTATAATCCTGGCAAGAACAAATTATTTACAATGACAGCCTAGGAACTGCCTTGTTCAGGGGCAGAACAGATTTTTACCTTGTCAGCAAAGGGATTCGACCTAGCAACCTTTCAGTTACTGGCCCAACGCTATAATTGCTAGGCTACCTGCCACCACTTTACATAAAGCAATATGATGAAGTTAAGTGATTACGAGTCTTGTTAAGAGCATTGTGCCCCATTTATAGTTTCTATCTTATACTCACCTAATGATCTGGAGACAGATATAACATACTATAAGCCTTATTACTAGACATAGATGCTTGTATAGCAGGCATTGTATCTGCAGGCTGTTTTAACCCATATTCTTTACATAGTTCTATACTGTATGTGGTTGCAAATCATTGCATTTTAATGCTGCTGTTGATTATATAAAATTGTATTATAGATCTGACAATTGCTTTGAAGAGAACAAGACCAAAGAAATGCATGGTATAAACTTGAAGTGTCCCAGTCACACTGAGCCTTCCAATCTGACATAGCTCAGGAGAGGCAAATATGGAATTCTGCATTGTTACATGTTTTTATTATATAATTTTCATACAATTAAACAATAGTAATTTAGTCAGTGGATAGTTTAGTTTGTCAAGCCCTTGACAAGTCTTTCTAAAAATCCTGTTTCACAGTTTGCAACTGTGACACTCAGACAAACCACAAGAGGTCCCTGTTTGATTGAAAACGTTGTGGACTGCTCACTGCTGCACACTGGTATTACAGTTATTCAGCCAGACAGCCATTCACAAAGTATAGACTACTGAACGCTGTCCATGGTGCGAAATTGGGACATGTCTATGCAGCTGGTTATCAAATCAATGAAACAAAGCTATGCAAGGCTGCCATTTAGACTGCTGGCTGGAGGCAATAATGCAAATACCTGTTCAGTAATTAAAATTCAAACATTGCAGATTGTAAAATAAATTTTTAGATACAACAGCATACTAACTAGCAATACATTTATTTAAATAAAATACAACTGCCATGCATAGCATACCTGAACCTGCATGACATGAGCCGTCCTCATGCTGTCTCCCAACGTGGATAGAAAGTTGCTGTGCATAAAATCAGTCTGTTAATGCCAAATAATACAGTCAGTCCACCCTCAAAACGCTAGCTTACTATGGAGTGTTTTATTATGCAGTGCAGCCTACTCTCTATAGCTACTGTATATACAGTATTTAGCTGCCATTTATAAACTTTTTATAAAAGTTACACATTAAATATCCTAACAATTAAGAAAAAAGTAGTTGGCTTGAGAATACATTTAGCCAATATTTATTGTTTGACTGGCTAATAGCCTACACAAGTGGGCTGCAATCGAGGTCAATCAATACAACCCAGACGGTTTTTCCTGAGACATTGTCAATGGCGATTTTAGCATGTATATCTTGGTGGGGCAAACTCGTAATATCAACGGGAATTATACTGAACGAAAAAATATAGATGCAACATGTAAAGTGTTGATCCCATGTTTCATGAGCTGAAATAAAAGATCCCAGAAATGTTCCATATGCACAAAAAGCTTCTCAAATTTTGTGCACAAATTTGTTTACATCCCTGTTAGTGATAATTTCTCCTTTGCCAAGATAAATCCATCCACCTGACATGTGGCATATCAAAAAGCTGATTAAAGCACATGATCATTACACAGGTGCACCTTGTGCTGGGGACAATAAAAGGCCACTAAAATGTGCAGTTGTCTCAGACAAAATGTTAGTGTTATTTAGTTGTTCTACAAATGTTGGGCTATATTTTTTTTATTTTTATTACACTAAGGCTGCATGATGCGACTCTGATGTATTGAAAAAAGTCGCTTGAAAGGCATGAGCTCTGCTTCGTTTTTTTGCGCAGGCTGTACAGTTTCTCATTCACAATTTGACAAGCACTTGATAATGCCTACAATTTCACTGCGACATCCCCTTTGAGTGGCCGTAATGCACCCTAAAAAAAATCTATGGCTTTTGCGACCAGTGGCCATTGTGCCCTTGGCCCGGAAAGCTGAGTTGTGCCCTTCTCCCTGAGTGAACGGATTGTAGTGGAGGTTGACGCAATTGCGCGTGTCCTTATCCAATTCCAAGGTGCATATTGAAGATATTGGAAGAACTATCTACATTTACTTTGTCAGTCAACAAGATGAGTAGGCCTAACGAACAGCAAAAGCACTAGTCTATGTCAATCTACTATCCCCCATTGTACAAAAGTCGACCTATTCTATGCAATGTTTTTTTTAAATTCCAAACATAGTCTGGGTGTCACGTCCTGACCAGTATAGAGTATATTTAGTTATTGTAGTTTGGTCAGGACGTGGCAGAGGGTAGTTGATGTATGTATTATGGGGTTTGTCACTGGTCTATGTCTGTGTTTCTATGTCTAGTTGATTGGGGTTGGACTCTCAATTGAAGGCAGGTGTGTTGAGTTGCCTTTGATTGGGAGTCCTATATAGTAGGGTGTGTTTGTCTTTGTTTTTCGTGGGTAGTTGTTTGAGAGCACTGGTTTTTGTTGAGCCTGCTTTCACTGGTTCATGTCGTTAGTTTGTTTGTTTATTGTTTTCTTCTGTGGTGTTCGCATTATTTTATAAATAAATATGTTGAGCACGAAACCCGCTGCGCATTGGTCCCTTTCTCTCTACGACGACAAGCGTGACACTGGGGCAGTTGTGGGATGCGATAGATCCCAAATTAAAACCACTAGTACAAATGTACCTCCATAGCTAGGCTACATGAGGTGGGCGACTATGAACAGAAAATGTTCGCAAAAAGGCATTGTTTCTTATGATGGGCATCATTCACAAGTGATAATGTACAATGGCACCAGAGGGGATGGCGGCCATTTTAGGGGCTCCTAACCAACTGTGATATTGCTATTTTGTTAGTAACTTATTTTTTTACTTATTTTGTACATAATGTTGCTGCTACTGTCTCTTATGACCGAAAAGAGCTTCTGGACATCAGAACAGCGATTACTCACCTCGAACTGGACAAAGATTTTTTCTTTAACGAGTCTGAAGCAAAGGATACCCTGCTTTCTGGAGAACAGGCCCAAATCCCTGTCATTTGCGTGAAAAGACAGAGAAAAAGGGTCCGGAGGTCAAACTAAAACTAATAAATAACTACTTAAGAAGCTCTCAATTGATATGTGCTTTTGAACACCTGAGTAAGCTCCACTCATTGCGCTGGCTCCGTCATAGCCTTGACCACGGCATTTGTTCACCGATATCCCCTTACGTTCAATCAGTTCAGTTATTTATTTTTCAAGGCCTGAGGCACTTTGATCAGTCACATTGTTGCAGCCCCAGAAACAAATACTTAGCTTCCTAGTACAGGTTTATGAAGGACTTTTTGGAAGTTTACTGTCAAAATTATTTATTAAATAAATAAAAAATGTACATCAATGACAGGCGCATTGGGCCCCCAGAGCTTGTGGGCCCTGTCACCTTGCAGGGGCTGAGGGGGTGTCTACTATGCCAGTGCTGTGGCCGGTATGCCAGGCCATGGTTTCTCTATTGAATAGGTGATTGGTTTCCTCCTAGGAGTTGTTTATGCTATATGTAAAATATTGGAAGGAATGTCAGGGCAGGGAAACAAACCGTATTGGTGCCATGCGTAGTGTGTTTGCCTTTCAAGCCAGCGAACCGGTTTCGCTTCCTAGCCCCGCCGTTCACTACAATATGCTGACAACATACACCGAGTGTACAAAACATTAAGGACACCTTCCTAATATTGAGTTGCACCCCCCCTTTTGCCCTCAAAACAGCCTCAATTTGTCAGGGCATGGACTCTACAATGTGTCGAAAGCTTTCCACAGGGACGTTGAATCCAATGCTTCCCAGTTGTGTGAAGTTGTCTTGATGTCCTTTGGGTGGTGGACCATTCTTGATACACATGGGATACTGTTGAGCGTGAATAACCTGGCAGCGTTGAAGTTCTTGACACAAACCGTTGCGCCTGACACCTACTACCATAACCCCTTCAAAGGCACTTAAATCTTATGTATTGCCCATTCACCCTCTGAATGGCACACATACACAATCCATGTCTCAATTGGCTCAAGGCTTAAAAATCCTTCTTTAACCTGTCTCATACCCTTCATTTACACTGATTTGAAGTGGATTTAACAAGTGACATCAAGTTATTATAGCGTTCACCTGGATTCACCTGGTCATTCTATGCACTCAGTGTGTATTCACCTATTTAAAAAGACAGCCAAAAGTTAGTTACATTTCCAATGTGTTAACTCTATACTTTCAACAATCTAAAAGCACAACCAAATTCCAATGGAAAAACGATTTTTGGTTTAGTCACCCAAATGTCTATCACTGAGCTTTTAACCATTTAAATTCACATCAAAGTTGAGGAATACAATGTAAAATTGTGTTTATTTACAGTATACAAAAACTGTATGCGTTACCATTGTGCTTCATCTAATAGCAGAACCACATGACCTGGATTGCAGATGAGATTACATTAGAAGTACATAGTGCAAGTGAACAATACCGTACTAGATTCTGCTCAGAATATTAAAGCAATTGTGAAGCTCTCCATTGACCTGCGACGACCTATGCATGCTATCTTGAACATACTATTTTCTGTAATCATAGAAATAATAAGTGTCACGTCCTGACCATAGAAAGCTTTTATTTTCTAGGATAGAGTAGGTCAGGGCATGACGGGTTTTGTCTAGTTTATTTATGTCTATGTTGGTTCTAGTTTCTTTTTTCTATGTTGGGGGTTTTGTCTAGTTTATGTATTTCTATGTGGGGTTCTAGTTTCTGTATTTCTATGTTTTCTGGGGGGGGATGATCTCCAATTAGAGGCAGCTGGTCATCGTTGTCTCTAATTGGGGATCATATTTAAGTTGTTGTTTTTTCCACTAGGTTTTGTGGGAGATTATTTTGAGTTATTGTATGGTGCACCGCTTTGTCACGGTTTGTTTGTTTATTGTATGTCTTGCATAGTTTCACAGTTAAATAAAAATGTGGAACGATACACACACGCTGCGCCTTGGTCCGCTCCTTCGTACGACACCTGTGACAGTAAGCTCAAAATGTGGCCATGGATGTGTTACTATTTAAGGTTGAATGTTACATTTGTTTGTAAAATAGCCTTAACTTTAGGCTTTAAGATGTATTAACCTTTTTATGTCAGATAAAAAATGGATTGACATCTTGGCTAAGCATGAACTTTATTAGGCTACAGATGAAATAAGTTATGATTAACTTCACAGGGTGGTGAAAGTCCACAGTGATGAGGTTGATGCTCTTTCCAATAAATATGGAGGGTCATATTCTGGTGACATGATGATCGATGCTTGGCTACCATTTGACAAATAAAAAATAATCTTGCACATTTATAATCTCATAATGTAATAGGCTATACCCCGCACTGTATCTGCAAGCTGCTGGCTAGAGCGCACGCGCCAATACCAGAGTGGGCACATTCGCTATACCTATGCAACATTTTTGGTGACAAAAACATCAGTAGGCCTAGAGTTGAAAATATGCAACTGCCTATTCAGATAGGTCCATAATTGCATCCTTACATTTATTCATAATATTTGTTTTTCTTATTATTGTATATCATTGCTTTTAATATAAGCCTATTAATCAAAACCATTTTTTAAAATATGCATAACCTGTTTTGTTTAATTCTGAGACATTTTCATTGGCTAAATTAAATTCGATCTGTCTTTTTAATTGTGTGCTCCATATTTAGTTTAAGATTACTAGGTCTGTTATAAAATAAACAACGTTAGCCTATTTCTGTCATTTGTTGGGTAGGGTAGGCACCAGCCTTTGTTGGTAATTGCTACAATATAGCCTGTTCAACATTTTTGTGAAGGTTTAAACCAGTTAACAATTTGTTTTGTTTCTGTCACACCCTGATCTGTTTCACCTGTCTTGTGCTTGTCTCCAAACACCCCCCCCCCCCCCCCACCCCAGGTGTCGCCCATTTTTCACATTATCCCCTGTGCATTTATACCTGTGTTTTGTGTTTGTCTGTTGCCAGTTCATCTTGTCTCGTCAAGCCAACCCCGGTGGTTTTCCATACTCCTGTTCGCTTTAGTCCCTGTTTTCTAGTTCTTCTGGTTTTGACCATTCTGCCTGGCTTGAGCCTACCTACTGTTCTGTACCTTTTTGGCACTGCCCTGGATTACTGACCTCTGCCTGCCCTTGACCTGTTTGCCTGCCCCCTGTTTTGCAAATAACCTTCTGTGATTTGAACTGTCTGCATCTGAGCCTTATCCTGAGTTCTGATCATTTTGGTCTTTGGCCAAATTAAATTCCAACTGTAACCGCTGTGTTTGCCACAATATAATAGCCTGCTCATGTATTCTCTATAAATAATACTTTTGATATTAACCTAATCAAGTTCAGAAACTGTTGTGAAGGTTTGGTGTGAATGTGGCTATTAAGCTTTAGCTACTGCAAGCCTATGATATGAAGGCGGTACTCCAACTGACTCCTACAGTTGAACTTAGTGTTAATAGTGTTTCAGGCCTAGCAGAGTTACTCCTATAATCTAACAATATAATGCTTATATTTATACAATATATTGTGATTGGCTCCTCACTGCTCAATCAGAACGATGCATTGATAAACAGTGAGCTGATATTCCCTTTTTAACTCCTTTCAAACTTTATTTTTTAATAAAGCTTAATAAAGCTTTGATGATTAAGATTTATTTCCAAGCGGTCTCATGAGCCAAACCCTTTATCGACTGTCTTGACTAATTCGCAATTGCACTAGGCAGGACAAAACAACCTTCATTGAGAGGAAGGGAGGCTATGTTTGGTTTTTAACCAAATAAAATTAAATCCGAAAAAACACGTTTTTTTTTACGTTTCTGAATTCAAAGTATACAGGCACCAAAAGTACATTAGGCTACTGTTGTTCTATGCGCATTTGGGCAGTGTGCGTCAATGCTGGATAGTCTGCGTTTCCGCTGTCAAAATTAATGCCCTAACCAACTGCGTTACCGCTAAAACCAGCTTTTGGTTGGTCTTAAATATCGCTACAAACGCTGCCTGAAATTAGCACTTTGGATCGTGTTTTTTAAGGACACACCTCAAATATTTCCACCCCTCCCATCTGGGCGCAAGTGAGCTGATAGCCTATAAAACAGGCCAATTTCCTAACCTTGCGTCTGGGCTGGAAAATGCCATTGCGCTAGTTTTTACATGACGAAATGTCAAACTAACATGGGTTTGACACTAGCGCCGCCTTAATGCCAGCCGAAAATAGAACCCTAAATCTGTATAACAGATGCAGAAGCCATCTGGCATAAAGAATTGCATGTCGGTGTTGTAGCATGCCACCGGCATATCTCTATCTTAATCTCTCTGGGGATAGGCCTAGGCTTCACTTTCTTTATATAGGTAATATATATTATTTTTATATTAATATCTTAGTTGACACCAAAGCCTATAGGCCTATGCGTGCAATGCCCTGATGCATTTAGTGCTCAAATGATTGTTTTAGGAAAGTTGGCTATAAATTGTTGTATGTGCTACGCATCCAAACACAAGGAATAGTGTTTTTGTCATTTGTTTTAGGCTGTTTTTAAGCACATGTAAATGTGGCTCATTTAGCCTCCTTTATTGAGGTGCTGGCTGCTTGAAATTTCTCAAATGTCATTAAATGTCCAGTAAATTAACATCTTCCCGGGCATGTTGTCCACCAAATTTTCCTTAAAGGAAACCCTGAGGCCTCCGGAGTGACGCACGGTCTAAGGCACTGCATCGCAGTGTTGCGGCATTACTACAGCCTGGGGTTCGATCCCATGCTGTGTCACAACCCAGCCGTGACCGGGAATCCCATGGGGTGGTGCACAATTGGCCCACATCGTCCGGGTTGGGTCAGGATTTGGCCGGGGGGGCTTTACTTGGCTCATCGCACTCTAGTGACACCTTGTGGCTGGCCGGGCGCCTCTATGCTGACTTCGGTAGTCAGTTGAACAGTGTTTCCTAAGTGAGTGGATAAGAGGCGTAGCTTGGCGGTCATGTTTTGGAGGATGCATGATTCGACCTTCGCCTCTCCTGAGCCCGTTGGGGAGTTGCAGCGATGAGACAAGATCGTAATTGGATCGCATTTGGAGATCATGAAGTTGGAGAGAAAAAGGGGGTAAAAAATGATTAATGAAATACTCATACAGAGGGCTTGCAGTTGTGTCACAAATCATCTAGCAACCGCACCAGATGCCATGTTGGAAGACCAAAGTCAGTTTGTTGGAAGTTCTCCAATCGTCCACATGGCTAGCTGCATTTTACTCCCATCGGAAACTTTGGGAAGATTGCCCATTATTTTGTTTATTTAAGGACCCAGAAAACTGAGGTATTGGGAGAACCTATTCAAATAAGTAAATATAAAAAAATATGTATTATTAGCTAGCTAGCTTGCTACAGAAACTTAGTGTGCAGGCTAACTCAAATGAGCTGCTAACATAATGTTCGCTAGTTAGCTAAATTTACATACCGTATATCTAGCTAAGTGAATTAAATATCACCAGCTTTCTAACTTCATATTAGCTAGTTCGCTAGCTATCTTGATGTATTTATCGTTGTAACTAAATGCATTTGTAGCTAGGTAGTTAGCTCAAAGGCAAGAAGGTAGAGACATCAATATATCAAGCGAAGAAGCCACAACTGTCAATAAGAGTGTCCATGATTGTGTCTTTGAATGAAGAGATGGAGATAAAACTATCCAATTTTAGTGTTTTTTGCAGCTCGTTCCAGTTGCTAGCTGCAGCGAACTGAAAAGAGGAGTGACCCAGGGATGTGTAACGATCATCTGAAAGAGGGGACCAAGATGCAGCGTGGTAACAGCTCATATTAACTTTAATGAATCACTTTAAATTACACAAGAAACAAAAGTCAACAGTTCTGCCAGGTGAACACACAAGACAAACAACTACCCACAAAACCCCAAAGGAAAACAAGCTGCCTAAGTATGGCTCCCAATCAGCGACAACGATGTACAGCTGTCCCTGATTGAGAGCCATACCAGCCAAATCAAAGAAATACCAAAACATAGAAAAAAGGGCATAGAAGGCCCACCCAAATCACACCCTGACCAAACCTAAATAGAGACATAAAAAGACTCTCTCAGGTCAGGGTGTGACACTACCCCCCCCAAAGGTGCGGACTCCGGCCGCAAAACCTGAACCTATAGGGGAGGGTCTGGGTGGGCATTTCTCCGCGGTGGCAGCTCTGGAGCAGGACGCAGACCCCACTCCACCACTGGCTCACCCCACTTTGGTGGCGCCTCTAGAGCGGGGTCCCTCGCCGCGGGCGCCAGACTGGCGGGCGGCTCTGGCAGCGCCGGACTGGCGGGCGGCTCTGGCAGCGCCGGACTGGCGGGACTTGCAGTAGGCCTGGCACAGGATTCACCAGGCTGGGGAGGCTTGCAGGAGGCCTGGCTCTGGGAGCAGGCACAGGACTCACCAAGCTGGAGAGACTTGCAGGAGGCCTGGCTCTGGGCCCAGGCACAGGATCCACCAGACTGGGGAGACATGCAGGAGACATGGCTCTGGGAGCAGGCACAGGACGCACCAGGCTGGGGAGACTTGCAGGAGGCCTGGCTCTGGGAGCAGGCACAGGACTCACCAGGCTGGGGAGACATGCAGGAGGCCTGGCTCTGGGAACAGGCACAGGACTCAACAGGCTGGGGAGACCTACTGGAGGTCTGGTCCGTGGAGGAGGCACAGGATAGACCGGGCTGTGGGGGAGCACTGGAGGCTCCGGGCTGAGGAGCGTCGCTGGAGGCTCAGGGCTGTAGGCCGTCTCTGCAGGCTCCAGACCATCTCCTCCCGAGCACGCTGCTTGATCCAGTTGTGGTGGGTAGTTCTGTAATACTGTTTGTTCGTTGTTTATTGTTTTGCTGGTTCACGTTTATTAAAATATGATGAACCCAACCCACGCTGCGCTTTGGTCCCCTTCTTCTAACGACGGACGTTACAGGATGTGTGTGCTTTGGGTACCTTTAACAGAATGTGAATGGCAGAACGGTGTTGTATGTGGAGGATGAGGGCTGCAGTAGGTATCTCAGATAGGGGGGAGTGAGGCCTAAGAGGGTTTTATAAATAAGCATCAACCAGTGGGTCTTGCGACAGGGTATACAGCGATAACCAGTTTACAGAGGCGTGCCGTGATGTGTCCTATAAGGAGCATTGGTGGCAATCTGATGGCCGAATGGTAAAGAACATCTAGACGCTCGAGAGCACCCTTACCTGCCGATCCATAAATTACGTCTCCGTAATCTATCATGGGTAGGATGGTTATCTGAATCACTGTTAGTTTGGCAGCTGGGGTGAAAGAGGAGTGATTACAATAGAGGAAACCAAGTCTAGATTTAACCTTAGCCTGCAGCTTTGATATGTGCTGAGAGAAGGACAGTGTAGAGTCTAGCCATACTCCCAAGTACTTGTATGAGACGACTACCTCAAGCTCTAAACCCTCAGATGTAGTAATCACACCGGTGGGGTGAGGGGCATTCTTCTTACCAAACCACATGACCTTTGTTTTGGAGGTGTTCAGAACAAGGTTTAGGGCAAAAGCTTGTTGGACACTAAGAAAGCTTTGTTGTAGAGGGGCCAGCTGAGTATAAGACTGTATCATCTGCATATAGATGGATGAGAGCTTCCTACTGCCTGAGCTATGTTGTAAATTGAGAAGAGCATGGGGCCTAGGATCGAGCCTTGGGGTATAATAACCTGCTTGTTACTAATACATATGAGTTAGCTTACTTGTACACTTTGAAATTATGTTGATTATTTGAAGTGGTGGTTAAACTTGTTTTAATTGTTAACTTAACTATTACTTAAGATGAACCAGTGTTGATGTTGATTAATAGCATATCATATTCCTGCAATAAAGAGGGGAAGGGAATCTGTCTCTAATTTGTCTGTTTCCTTGTTGTATTCTCAAATTAACATGACCTTTTTGTTCAGTCATAAGCTCTCCAATTAGATTTAATTGTCACAATGTCAGTATATCAGCCATGTGAATCCATTTTGCAGCTGATAATGGCATGCAACGCCAATGCAGCCATAGGTCTACAGCAGTGGTTCCCAACTCCAGTATGAGGGCATTAGCCTTATGGGCATTTGCAATGCAGCCCTTGACATTGTGCATCTGAAGCCGATAATAGCTTAACTCATACATTGTTCAACTTTATGTTCTCAATTTAAAAACAATAGCAGTAGACAATGTACATGAGGCTAATCATTATACTGGATTTTGTACATATATTGTGCTGACATTAAATTGTTTAAAGCAAACCAACCCTTGTAATCTTGGTGGTGAAATGTGTGGAAGCAGGAGATGGGATCCAAGTTCAATGCCAGATACTTTTCTCCCAAAAGGTCTGAGTAGCACTTGGGTGCCACTGTGATAATGAAGATGGTTTGCCTAAGACTACCACAACAATTACATTATCTATGCTAAATTTGTTTAAATTGTAAATGAAAGAAAATAGTTGGGCGCTATAAGAAATACTTTTTATTCAATGGGGCTAGGCAAAGCAGAGATGACAATGCTTTTAATTTCACCCATATAACAATAGCCTATTATTTAAGTAGAGTATGTTTAAAATACCATAAACTATCAAGGCTCAGGAGAAGACCCAGATGCATACAGTTTATTACAGAAACAGGGGGGCAGGCAAAGGACAGGTGAAGGGCAGGCAGAGGTCAGTAGTCCAGAGCAACAAATTATGATGGGTTATTATATGAATATTTGATAACCACTGGATTTTTTTTGGACAAAAATGTCTTCCAGGGTATATGGATGTGATATTGTACAATTTGCATCTTCCTTTTCATGGTCAAGGCTAGAAGGGATCCAGCTTTTGTAAAATGAATGTGATATTTGACATTTCATAGCAGATTAGGAGATTTTACGCAGCAGGTTAGGAAAATTAGGTTATGGTTAGGAAAAGGGTTAGCTAAAATTAAAAACTTTTGACGTTAATTTGACAAAAGCTGGATCCTTTTAGCCAGGACCCATTTTTGGCCTAGATTACATGGTTGCATTCAAGAAAGGTCATTTTTTTTATTGTTCTGTTGTCAGTGTCAGTAGAGTAGGCCTTTGTGCTTGCCTGTTTTGCATGTTATTTTGGAATTAATACGTGTCACATATCAGTTTGCAAACAATGTAATAAAAAAAAATATATAATTGAGTTAATAAAGCCGCGTACAATCATGGTCTCTTTTTTGTTTTCTTGAGTAAGGCAGCTCCAAAATGCAGGTGTTTCAGCCTAGCTCAGTGCTTTCTGAGGTGGTGGGGCAAGCCAGCAGAAAATACGGAGCGTTGGGCCGTGATTGGCTCAGTGATCTGTCACTCATGGGGACACTACGTCACTGCCAAGTCTAAGGGTAAAGCTAGAAATTGGAACATTTGTTGCATGCATTTTATATATTTCTAAATATGACAACATTTTGAAAATCTGATTCCCCCAGCTGATCATTGTCTGCAACCGTCTCTGATAGTGAAGCAATGAAACAGGCAGGGAGAGTGAGCTTGTCTGTGGTGGTCAGTGAACCTTCTGGCCCATAGCCCTGTGACACAAAATCATGTTGAAGTGGCAAAGTCAATATCCACATTTATAAACACAGGGTAGCTACAGTTATTGTTATTTGTGGGCGTAAACATTATTTTGAGTTAATTCTATGAGGGGGGAGGGTGTTCAATTTATTTTACAGTACAAGGGGAGAGTCAAGTGAAAATATTTTTAACAGTAAATTTTTATCAGTCCCTAATGCAACACTTTTTGTTATCATTGATATCATACTGAAATCAATAGAACAGGAGGCAAACTTTTGGGGTGTAGCGCTTTTTTAACAAACACTATTCAAAGGGCACATGGAAACTTGAATAACCTATACATGGTTGGTTAGATGAGAACTTGTAGAAGGCTTATACCTATATTTTGGAATGGCAGATATTGATTTCGGGAGGCTGCCATCATGGAAAACGGAAGAAACCACTTTTTTCTGTTAACTTCAGCGAATCATGACCTGCCATAGGGGATCAACAGTGACAAAGGTTGGCTGTTATTTAAAGGTGCTACACCAAGAATTTCTCTGAATTTCTCCGCTTTGTGGAAGCTAGGTGAATTGCAACAGCACTAGGCACATTCAAAACAAATCGTCCCCCGCATCACATTTTCCCATAACAAGGCTGAGAGTCGCGCTTGAGACTTTTCATTTTGGATCTTACGTTATTGAAAATATACTCCACAGCGATTTAGATGGTACAATGACTCCCTACACTGTTCAGTGCTTGTTTTATCACATAAACTGAAATTGAGCGAACAGTGTAGAATTTTAGCAACCTGGAAATTACAGAGCGATTTCTACATTTGTGACTGACCCGATTTCCACTAGATAACAAAGTCAAAACATCTTTCCCATTTTGACAACAGATGCAGCTCTGATGGGAGAAATCAGTAGGTGAATATCACAGCCAATCACAACATTTGTGGGTAATATTATGGACATTTTCTGAAATTACAATGCAGAAATACAAAAAAATCCTGTGTAGCACCTTTATTAAGTCATAGTTTGACTGTAAAATCAGTGTATTGGTTTGTGGGCAGCAACTTTTATAGAGACCATACCAAATTATCCTTGCCATTTGAGAAAGAACATTATAGCTAAATCCTGCGACCCCCCCAGCACCTAAAACAAAATCAACAGTACAAAACCAAAGCTATTGATCTGTTTTAAGCAATTTATTTTGTGTCATCGTATTGTAATTTCCCCCAATTCGATTTGGTCAAAAGTCAGTTTGTGTAATGTAGTAGGCCTATTACTGCCCATATCATGGAAAAGCTCCCCATAGTGACTGTGCAACAGCCCATTCCATCGACTTCCCTACTATGTTCGTTTTTTTTTATTTGTACAGATTCCCAAATGAATGTAACAACTAATGTTACTATTGGGGTACATTTACACTCTTTTTCAACTAATCATCTTTTCATGATGAACGGGTCCTCACATTTGGACGAGCTCCCTCTGCGGTTGATGTGTCTACGAGGGTGCGCGTGCCTCTTTGGGAATCGTATTTGCTTTGTTTTTCAAAGATGTGTCACTCCAGTCAGCCTCCACACACTGAACAGATGGCGACCACGAGGTTAGAAGAGATTATCGAAGCGGAGGATATTTTCCTGAACAACAAAAGCCAAATTAGTCTTTTATATCGGCCTACATAGAGTTTTGTGGGAAAGGCGTCCGGGAAAGTACGGAAGGGAGCTGTCAAAATGACAACGGAAAACCAGCTGGACGAGTTCATGCACCTCGCGCTAAGAAAACAGCTATCCTACAGGTAAATGGATATCGATAATAACAATTTAAATAGACTACTAACATTACCCGTGTCTTTCAGTCAACTTTGGTTGAGAGTGCTGTCCTCGGAGTCAGACTGCCGTAATCATGAATTCAAGTCTTTTAATTATGAATTGCTAAATACAGTATTTCCCACTGTATGATAATGTGAATGTTATATCCTTTATAACTCTTAAATACGTTTTGAATGAGATTATAGACTAGTTTTATAGACTAGTTTTAGGCTAGGCTACAATATAACAGTGCTTGTTGATAATTCTATGAACCATGCTTGTCAATAATGCCTGCTCCTTTGTCCAACCAACATGACCCACAAACAGAAGTAGCCTAACTTGGGTAGCTAGTAGACTAGTTGATTATAACAGAATTATTATAATTTTTTTTTCATTTATGTCCCAATTTTTTGTTGTTGAGGACAAAGCATGAAAGAGTCATGGTCCTTCACTCTTTCCAATTCACTTCCTGAAGAGGAGGGGTTATGAATATTTTCATTTTCTATTCATTTTTCTCAACACATGGACTGCAAGCAACAGCTGGATTTTGCACTGACTAAGGCTAAATGTAATTAGAGAGAGAGTTCTGGTATCATCATCACTTTGATCATCCATAAACAGGCACAAAGCGACCCGTATCATCTCCCCAGTGATATCCTGTTCTTGTTCACACATTAACCCAATTAGGAGGCATCTGTCTGGTTTTTTTCTTCAAAGCTGTCATCTGAGATACAAGCCTATATCCATCATATCCCACTTAGACAACAATACCCTTTGAAAGACCTACACAGGGCTCATTAAAAGATCCTAATGATATTAAAGCCACAATGCTCCTTTTAATAGGACTGTGACTCATCTACTTGTTTTTTTTTTGTGTTTCCAACAGTGTCTTGTGTCTATTGAAAAGAGGGACTGCATTTTCAGTGCTGCTGTGGCTTCTTAAATCTGATTATCAGACCTTTAAAGATTGTGTGTGTGTGTGTGTGTGTGTGTGTGTGGGTGTCATTTCAAGTGCTCCGCACTGCATTCATGATGCCATCTGTGTTTAACTTCCTGTGTTGGCGGGCCTGTGTGTTTGTGGAAGCAGGATGTCTGGCATACATGGTTCCAATCACACCTAAGCCCTATACTACGAATCAGGTTTGAGGTAACTTTGGTTATCCCGAGTTCAACTCGGGTTCAACTCGGGTTCAACTCGGGTTCAACTCGGGTTCAACTCGAGTTCAACTCGGGATAACCGGTACCACGAAAGTGGCTTACCTTTTGACCAGGTACATTTCTATGGCAACGAATCCTTTAGAAATAACCTGCTCCGGGGCAGGCTAACTAAGTGCTAACTCCATTTATTTTGAATGAAGTGTCTGAGCCGTGAGTTGAGGACCGATGAAATCAGATTCCCTCCGTCTCGCAAAGATTACATCATCATCCACTTCATTTGAGTAAGATGACTGAGAAACATTTGATTAATCAAATATTGTTTTTGTGTGTAATTTTTTTTGTAATGTTAAAATACCTACCACATTGCACATTTAGAAATGACAGAATGCATTTGAAACTTCACGCACAGTAAAACTTTTTTATGACAATACAGTTATTTTATCGATACTATTTCACACCATAGCCTGCTGAATTTGCAAGAATCCTTTTCTTTCAATTTGATTTTGGCACAAATGAAAATGTGGCACTGACTCGCCCATTGATGGCTGTTTCAGCATTGTCTCGATGAAGAGTTTGAACTAGCCACGTGCATCATGCACGAGCAGTTACAAGCCTGCTAGAGTTAGCGGCAGGCTGACAAGCAATATCCACCGTTGTAATATGGATAAAGCCTGAGCTAGCTAGCTTTAGAAAACCCTGAGCAGATCTAGCTTGCTTCGTAGTATACCACTCTAGGGTGCCATCTATACAATATTATACTACATTGGTTGAATGGTCTGTGGTCATGCTTTTTTAAAATGTAAATTGTAGATAGACTAACTGGCCAGAAACAGGTTTCCATTTTACATGACCACTGAAATGCAGCTCAAATGAGATGTTTATGAAGGACATGAACCTACATGTTGAGAAGTGTATGGGGAGTCTCAGGTTGTCATGCCAGATCTCCGAGAGGCTCTCTCACTCTCACTCTGTGTGAGTGTGCGAACAGTGACCAGGAGAGAACCGGGTTCACAGATATGTCTCCTGAGGTCCCCTCACATGTAATCATGTTTTCTGATAATCTAACTGAGTGTTAGGGTTATTCACTGGTAAGAAACCTGATGTCAACCTGATGTTTGCCCCGAGAAGCACCTGATGAACCATAACAAACAATGAAACTTTGTTTTGCTCCTGTGCCTTCAAGGCCTTTGAAATGACACAGAAGTAATTTGAGAGTCATTTCAGGTCATTTGGATAAGAGGTGGAATTATGTTGATCTACATGCATATCCCATGAATTGTAACGTAACTAGTACACTGTGAGTCAGAAGAGACTTTCTGTAGATGCACACCAACCATATTAGTTATTCACTGTTCTTCTATGGAGGCCTATCCCATATAGCTATTCAAAACTCAAAAGACAGGCACACTGAGTACAGTTACATGCACACAATAATATGATTATTTTGAATAGTCAGATTAAGATCTGGTTTATAGTCTGGTTAGACTGTAAACTCTCCGTCCAGACTCACATTAAGCATCTCCAATCCAAAATTAAATCTAGAATCGGCTTCCTATATCGCAACAAAGCATCCTTCACTCATGCTACCAAACATACCCTTGTAAAACTGACCATCCTACCGATCCTCGACTTCGGTGATGTCATCTATAAAATAGCCTCCAACACTCTACTCAACAAATTGGATGCAGTCTATCACAGTGCCATCCGTTTTGTCACCAAAGCCCCATACACTACCCACCACTGCGACCTGTACGCTCTCGTTGGTTGGCCCTCGCTTCATACTTGTCGCCAAACCCACTGGCTACAGGTTATCTACAAGTCTCTGCTAGGTAAAGCCCCGCCTTATCTCAGCTCACTGGTCACCATAGCAGCACCCACTCGTAGCACGCGCTCCAGCAGGTATATCTCACTGGTCACCCCCAAAGCCAATTCCTCCTTTGGTCGTCTTTCCTTCCAGTTCTCTGCTGCCAATGACTGGAACGAACTGCAAAAATCTCTGAAGCTGGAGACTCATATCTCCCTCACTAACTTTAAGCACCAGCTGTCAGAGCAGCTCACAGATCACTGCACCTGTACATAGCCCATCTGTAAACAGCCCATCTATCTACCTACCTCATTCCTATACTGTATTTATTTATTTATTTATCTTGCTCCTTTGCACCCCAGTATCTCTACTTGCACATTCATCTTCTGCACATCTACCATTCCAGTGTTTAATTGCTATATTATAATTACTTCGCTACCATGGCCTATTTATTGCCTTATCTTACCTCATTTGCACTCACTGTATATAGACTTTTTGTTTTATTTTGTTCTACTGTATTATTGACTGTATGTTTTGTTTATTCCATGTGTAACTCTGTATTGTATGTGTCGAATTGCTATGCTTTATCTTGGCCAGGTCGCAGTTGCAAATGAGAACTTGTTCTCAACTAGCCTACCTGGTTAAACAAAGGTTAATAAAAAATATATACTGCTCAAAAAAATAAAGGGAACACTTAAACACCACATCCTAGATCTGAATGAAAGAAATAATCTTATTAAATACTTTTTTCTTTACATAGTTGAATGTGCTGACAACAAAATCACACAAAAATAATCAATGGAAATCCAATTTATCAACCCATGGAGGTCTGGATTTGGAGTCACACTCAAAATTAAAGTGTAAAACCACTACAGGCTGATCCAACTTTGATGTAATGTCCTTAAAACAAGTCAAAATGAGGCTCAGTAGTGTGTGTGGCCTCCACGTGCCTGTATGACCTCCCTACAACGCCTGGGCATGCTCCTGATGAGGTGGCGGATGGTCTCCTGAGGGATCTCCTCCCAGACCTGGACTAAAGCATCCGCCAACTCCTGGACAGTCTGTGGTGCAACGTGGCATTGGTGGATGGAGCGAGACATGATGTCCCAGATGTGCTCAATTGGATTTAGGTCTGGGGAACGGGCGGGCCAGTCCATAGCATCAATGCCTTCCTCTTGCAGGAACTGCTGACACACTCCAGCCACATGAGGTCTAGCATTGTCTTGCATTAGGAGGAACCCAGGGCCAACCGCACCAGCATATGGTCTCACAAGGGGTCTGAGGATCTCATCTCGGTACCTAATGGCAGTCAGGCTACCTCTGGCGAGCACATGGAGGGCTGTGCGGCCCCCCAAAGAAATGCCACCCCACACCATGACTGACCCACCGCCAAACCGGTCATGCTGGAGGATGTTGCAGGCAGCAGAATGTTCTCCACGGCGTCTCCAGACTCTGTCACGTCTGTCACATGTGCTCAGTGTGAACCTGCTTTCATCTGTGAAGAGCACAGGGCGCCAGTGGCGAATTTGCCAATCTTGGTGTTCTCTGGCAAATGCCAAACGTCCTGCACGGTGTTGGGCTGTAAGCACAACCCCCACCTGTGAACGTCGGGCCCTCATACCACCCTCATGGAGTCTATTTCTGACCGTTTGAGCAGACACATGCACATTTGTGGCCTGCTGGAGGTCATTTTGCAGGGCTCTGGCAGTGCGTCTCCTGCTCCTCCTTGCACAAAGGCGGAGGTAGCGGTCCTGCTGCTGGGTTGTTGCCCTCCTACAGCCTCCTCCACGTCTCCTGATGTACTGGCCTGTCTCCTGGTAGTGCCTCCATGCTCTGGACACTACGCTGACAGACACAGCAAACCTTCTTGCCACAGCTCGCATTGATGTGCCATCCTGGATGAGCTGCACTACCTGAGCCACTTGTGTGGGTTGTAGACTCCGTCTCATGCTACCACTAGAGTGAAAGCACCGCCAGCATTCAAAAGTGACCAAAACATCAGCTAGGAACTGAGAAGTGGTCTGTGGTCACCACCTGCAGAACCACTGCTTTATTGGGGGTGTCTTGCTAATTGCCTATAATTTCCACCTGTTGTCTATTCCATTTGCACAACAGCATGTGAAATTTATTGTCAATCAGTGTTGCTTCCTAAGTGGACAGTTTGATTTCACAGAAGTGTGATTGACTTGGAGTTACATTGTGTTGTTTAAGTGTTCCCTTTATTTTTTTGAGCAGTGTATATCATGGTCACATGGCATATGAACTAACAGGTTATATAGCAAACAAAGCAATTATCACAACACATAGTTGCAATATGGCTTTTTTTATGGCTTGGCTTAACCAGTCTCCGCTACTGATTTTCTGCCAAGTCTTTTCGAATCATTAGGACACCCCTTAAATCAGAGTCACAGCTGTGTATTTGCTAGCAGGCGCAGCGCAAGCTTCCTTTTGCGGGAGTGAAGTGAAATAGTTTTCACATACAAACTTTATATGTCTGAACTTCCCAATAATATCATGGTCGCTCGCTGTGGTAGAACTTGAATTTTGATTGGTGATTTTCTGCCCCATCAGGTAGCCTGATTTCAGATGTGTCCATGTAAACAAGATTATTAGGGAAATCGTTCTTCCTACAAAGCATGCAAACTTTCAAATCTAACTTATCTTTTTTTACATTTATTTTATTTCACCTTTATTTAACTAGGCAAGAATAAATTCAACCACACCTTTGCTTCATCACAAAACTGGTGAGCAACCTCTTTATGGTGAAGCCCACAAAGCATATTGCATGTAACAAACAGTTACATGACCTACAGCATTTTTCGGACTACCAAGCAACTATTGATTTAGAACCACGGCGAGTTACTGCAAGCCGCAAAGAAAACAGGAGCTGCCTCCACTATTCCAGCACCATTTTAACTTCAACATTTCAAGTCATCAAATCACCTATGCTTAGTCTAATACAGTGACAACTAAAAGATACCAAAAACAATTTATTCCAATCAACGTAAGCTAAATGTGATGGTGCTGTCCATGGTTCTGATTTGTGTGTGTTTGCGCAAGTAGAAAAACATGTTGCCTCACCCTACTTGTAGAGAAATGCCAATGCCATTCTGACTCTGTCATACAGTACACGCTTTTATTTTTTGTTGTACTAGGCTACCTGGCTAAAATGCTTGTTCGCTAGCCTAACTTCCTTTCATGGGCAACGTTAGCTAGTTAACATTAGCCTTCTACATCTAGCTACATATTGAACTTCTTCCTCTCAGTCCAGGGGCACAATGTATTTTATGGTTGGATCAGAATCGCCACTATAATCATTGGCCAGTAAGGAGAATTAAGTAAAATCCCTATCTCCATCCATGGCTAATTTAGGAAAGTGACCATTTTTTGCTATCTAGCTAGTAGAGGTCGACCGATTTATGATTTTTCAACGCCGATACCAATACCGATTGATTGGAGGACCAAAAAAACCCACTACCGATTAATCGGCAGATTTTTTATTTTTTTTATATAATAAATTTAAAAAATATATATATATTTAAAAAAATAGGACCAACAAATTGACAGCTGTGCCATATTCTGTGCATTTGGAAAGTATTCAGACTAGAGGTCGACCGATTATGATTTTTCAACGCCGGTACCGATTATTGGAGGACCAAAAAAGCCGATGCCGATTAATCGGCCGATTATTTTTTGTAATAATGACAATTACAACAATACTGAATGAACACTTATTTTAACTTAATATAATACATCAATAAAATCAATTTAGCCTCAAATAAATAATGAAACATGTTCAATTTGGTTTAAATAATGCAAAACAAAGTGTTGGAGAAGAAAGTAAAAGTGCAATATGTGCCATGTAAGAAAGCTAACGTTTAAGTGCCTTGCTCAGAACTTGGGAACATATGAAAGCTGGTGGTTCCTTTTAACGAGTCTTCAATATTCCCAGGTAAGAAGTTTTAGTTTGTAGTTATTATAGGAATTATAGGACTATTTCTCTCTATACGATTTGTATTTCATATACCTTTGACGATTGGATGTTCTTATAGGCACTTTAGTATTGCCAGTGTAACAGTATAGCTTCCGTCCCTCTCCTCGCTCCTACCTGGGCTCGAACCAGGAACACATCGACAACAACAGCCACCCTCGAAGCAGCGTTACCCATGCAGAGCAACGGGAACAACTACTCCAAGTCTCTATTAGCGCGCACCCGGCTAACTAGCTAGCCATTTCACATCGGTTACACCAGCCTAATCCTGGTAGTTGATAGGCTTGAAGGGGTGGGTATAATTTGTGGAACGTTCCAACAGGAATCTGTTCCAAAAAACGTAAAGTAAAAGGTTGCCAACCAACAACGCATACAAAGTAGCGACGCATACAAACCTAGCTAACTAGCTGCCGAATAGGCATCAACTCACCACGTAGCTTATTCTTAATGTTTGTCCATAGGCAACCAGAGTGAGGACAGACATTTTTCGGAATAAACGTGATGAGTGAAAAACACAATGAAATAGACCACTTCCTACCCGGTATCTTATTCTGCCGCTATACAACTTTGTATGCATTGTTTTTTGGCAACCTTGTTATTTACAAAGTTTTTGGAATAGATTCCTGTTGGAACGTTCCACAAATTATACCCACCTGGCTTGAAATCATAAACAGCTTGAAGCACAGCGAAGAGCTCCTGGCAAAACGCACGAAAGTGCTGTTTGAATGAATGCTTACGAGCCTGCTGCTGCCTACCACCGCTCAGTCAGACTGCTCTATCAAATATCAAATCTTAGACTTAATTATAACATAATAACACACAGAAATACGAGCCTTAGGTCATTAATATGGTCGAATCCAGAAACTATAATCTCGAAAACAAAAGTTTTTTTCTTTCAGTGAAATACGGAACCGTTCCGTATTTTATCTACCAGGTGTCATCCCTAAGTCTAAATATTCCTGTTACATTGCACAACCTTCAATGTTATGTCATAATTACATAAAATTCTGGCAAATTAGTTTGCAACGAGCCAGGCGGCCCAAACTGTTGCATATAACCTGACTGCGTGCAATGAACGCAAGATAAGTGACACAATTTCATATTAGCAGGCAATATTAACTAAATATGCAGGTTTAAAAAATATATACTTGTGTATTGGTTTTAAAGAAAGGCATAGATGTTTATGGTTAGGTACATTGGTGCAACGACAGTGCTTTTTTCGCAAATGCGCTTGTTAAAACAACACCCGTTTGTCGAAGTAGGCTGTGATTAAATGACAAATTAACAGGCACCGCATCGATTATATGCAACGCAGGACACGTTAGATAAACTAGTAATATCATCAACCATGTGTAGTTAAATAGTGATTATGTTAAGAGTGCAATGTAAGGCAGGTAGTTAGAGCGTTGGACTAGTAACCGGAAGGATGCAAAAACAAATCCCTGAATCCCCCTGAACAAGGCAGTTAACCCCCGTTCCTAGGCCGTCATTGAAAATAAGAATGTGTTCTTAATCTGACTTGCCTAGTTAAATAAAGGTGTAAAAAAAATTAATAATAATTTTTTAAAAATCGGTAAATCGGCGGCCAAAAATACCGATTACCGATTCCAATTAATCGGTCGACCTCTACTGGCTAGCTAGCCACCAGAGGACAACAACAAAACGAGATGCAACAATTCAAGTTGTTTCTATCGATTTAAGTATTTCTCTGTGATAGGAGTGAAGCCAAATCCAAACTGGCTTCCGTTAACACCTTTTTTTGTTGGGTGTGTTGGGACCATTCACAGTTGAGCTCACTCAGTTTAGCTCAATGCCGATTGGCTATTTTTCTATCCTTTTTCAATCAAGGGAGGCCAAATGCTCGCTGGCTTCCCTTGCATTCAATGCAACGGGTGGCAACAATATGACAAGACTGCATCAGATAGATGGCCTGCACATACAGAGACAGAGGGGCGCTGATTCGCCTGCTCGGAGGCTACATTCAGCCTCTTGCGAACTGAAGGAAAATTACGAAAACACAGCGGAAAAAATTGGGGGAAGCCTGGCTTCCCTTGGCATCCATGAATACACGCCACTGCAGAAAACCAGGTGTTGTAATGGTGTGTGTCTTTTGTAGCTCAGTTGGTAGAGCACGACGCTTGTAACACTAAGGTAGTGGGTTTGATTCTTGGGACCACCCATTTGTAAAATGTATGCGCGCATGACTAAGTCGCTTTGGATAAAAGTGTCTGCTAAATGGCATATACAGTGGGGGAAAAAAGTATTTGATCCCCTGCTGATTTTGTACGTTTGCCCACTGACAAAGAAAGGATCAGTCTATAATTTTAATGGTAGGTTTATTTGAACAGTGAGAGACATAACAACAAAAATATTCAGAAAAACGCATGTCAAAAATGTTATAAATTGATTTGCATTTTAATGAGGGAAATAACTATTTGACCCCCACTCAATCAGAAAGATGTCTGGCTCCCAGGTGTCTTTTATACAGGTAACGAGCTGACATTAGGAGCACACTCTTAAAGGGAGTGCTCCTAACCGCAGCTTGTTACCTGTAAAAAAGACACCTGTCCACAGAAGCAATCAATCAATCAGATTCCAAACTCTCCACCATGGCCAAGACCAAAGAGCTCTCCAAGGATGTCAGGGACAAGATTGTAGACCTACACAAGGCTGGAATGGGCTACAAGACCATCGCCAAGCAGCTTGGTGAGAAGGTGACAACATTTGGTGCGATTATTCGCAAATGGAAGAAACACAAAAGAACTGCCAATATACCTCGGACTGGGGCTACATGCAAGATCTCACCTTGTGGCGTTGCAATGATCATGAGAACGGTGAGGAATCAGCCCAGAACTACACGGGAGGATCTTGTCAATGATCTCAAGGCAGCTGGGACCATAGTCACCAAGAAAACAATTGGTAACACACTACGCCGTGAAGGACTGAAATCCTGCAGCGCCCGCAAGGT